>NW_026907912.1:0-136095 GCF_033807575.1 Cydia pomonella
AGCAAAGGAATTTTGTATTAGCTATAAGTGGAAACTGTTTTGGCTTATGTTCTAACTTTATCTTGTACCTTATTGTATTATTATGTGCTGTATGTTTCCCAAATAAATAAATAAAAATAAAATAAAACAAATAATAATGGACATTTATGCCTGAGTTCTTATACACTCTGCTTTTCACTCTGATTGCGAGGATTTTTCCAAAAATATCCAATGTTATTATTGGTTATTTTGCTGTATTTTTTCAAGACTAAAGAAAATCGTACTCAAGCCGATCGGGGCCGCGTGGGCACGGGCAGTTTGTATGGCAGATTTTGGACTTTATATTTAAGTTAATAAAGGTCGTAATAGATAATTATACGAGTACTTTATCTTTTAGAGAATTATAACAAATTTTAAGTAGCTCACACGCGACTTTTATGTCAATTTTAAACCATAAGAAGTGAAAAGTATATATTGAGAGTCGTTTAAAATGTTTATTAAGTATTAAAATGTGCAATAAACAAATAATATATATATATATATATATCTTTGTTACATTAGAACAGCCAAAGTTGTAAAAGACATAGACATCAACACTGGTGATTATTTTTGCTGTCTTCATTACCTTTCACCATTACCGTGTGAAAGTGAATTCTAAAATAATGTTTTCCTTGTTTATTAATAAAACAGTACAAAAAAAACACGCCACGGATATATATCAATCCAAACGGAGCGCGTGTAAATTCTAAAGGATGACGGGAACACTCTAAAAGGTCGAATGCATCTTTAAGGAAATACGGAACAATAGCTTCTAAATCATCTTATTTAACTTAGTTATTCGATTAAAAGGAAACCCTATTACTTGATAATAAGGTTTCAATAGAATTGATTTTGTACTTTATTTAAGAGGTTGACAAATTAACTAGTCTTTATTTAGACCCTATTGAACGCACCTGAGATATTCTTGAAGAAGTCTCTCGGGGAAATGTGACGGGAATGATGTTAATACTTCACGCATCTCATTTGAAGGTGAGTTCCCATTCAGTATGACGACCAGTCTGGCCCAGTGGGTAGTGACCCTGCTTATAAAGCCGATGATCCTGGGTTCGAATCCGGGTAAGGTAAATGCTTATTTGTGTGTTGAGCACAGATATTTTTTGTTCCTGAGTTAAGGATGTATTTTAAGTATTTTTATATTAAGTATATATATGGTTGTCTGAGTACACACAACACAAGACGTCTTGGCTTACCGTGGGACTTGGTCAATTTGTGTAAGAATATCCCTATAATACCTATTTATTTATCTATTTATGAACGATATACACAGCGACTCTCTTGTCTATTGTCTTAAATGGAGTACACCGGGAATGTCATACGGCCACAACCAAAACGTTTTAACAAAAAATATGATGTTTGTTTCAGTGATATAATATCGAGGAGTGAGCGGTCAGACCCGATAAGTCGAGATACTTTTTCATTCTAATAATAACTCCACGCACGTCACATCTAGTTCTAATTTGAATGAAAAAATATCGCGCCCCAAAGATTACGTACTTCGCACATTTTTTTATATTATTAATTATTATATTATGAGATTTGACGAAATTGTTTGCAATGGACACTTCCATTCGAACAAAACATCATCACGCCTGATATAAAGATAGATGTCAAATCGATCTCTTTTTTTCTCAGAAATATTCTGAATTTGAATGTGATAAGAAAATCAATACGCAATATAGTACGGTCGCCAAATCTCAAAAGCCCTCTAGAAACACGATTTAATTGACTCTGCTCGGCCTTACCCACAACCGGTATCAATGTGTTCGGACAGTTCTCCTGATCACCGTACATGCGGTAGTAAAGCGGAAAAATGGTGGAGGGGATAGTAATGACGTCACAAAGATGGCGGCCGGACCTATTCTTTTTGGCGGTGTATCTCGAAAACCACTTAACCGATTTTAATCATCGAGGTGTCAAATAATAGCTTATATTATGGAGATTATTTCCTTTTCTACAAACATTTACGTGAAACCTATAGGAAAAAAAATAATCACAAAAAACAGTTTTTTTATAAAATTATTATTTTTTATTTTGTAAAAATCTCCGTAAATATTAGCATTACGCAAATTTTGTTTAATATAAAACATATTGCTTCATTATCAAGGAATATAATGAGCCTTAAAACATACAGATCGAGTAATAAACAATGAAGCTACACTCATTTATTTGCGCATGGGTAACGATAACTGGCTTTTACCGGTCGAAACTGTGGTGACTGTTACGATACGTATTGAATGGAATTTATAGAGTATCGGTTTTAATTACTGAAATTATAATTAAAATTATAAAAACCAGACACAATAATGTTACCTTACTTCGACGTTTAGTCTCTTTTTTCATCTTAATCATAGGTAGGTACATATTTCTTTTTACTTAAAAATTTTATACAGGGTGAACTTTTAACCACCAGTCATACTCTGCGCAGCGACTTTATAGGTCATACTGAACAACTTTTACTATTAGTAGTCCCCAAGCCGCTCCGAGGCCAGATTTAATTGACTCAGCTCGGCCTTACCCACAACCGGTATCAATGTGTTCGGGCGTTTCTCCTGATCACCGTACATGCGGTAGTAAAGCGGAAAAATGGTGGGAGGGGATAGTAATGACGTCACAAAGATGGCGTCCGGACCTATTCTTTTTGGCGGTGTATCTCGAAAACCACTTAACCGATTGTATTCATCGAGGTGTCAACTAATAGCTTATATTATGGAGATTATTTCCTTTTTACAAACATTTACGTGAAACCTATAGGAAAATAATAATCACAAAAAAAAAAATTTTTATACATTTGGTTGGTAGGTTTGTCTTATGTTTTAAAGCAGTAAAATCTTTCAAGTCGAAACACAGTATAAATATACATTTTGTTGTCTAATCTAAAAGTATGATGTTCATTGTTTAAGACAGTGATTACTGAATTAAATATCATGCTATTTGTTATTTTTGTTTTATTTTTTAAATCAGGTATTAATTTATTCACTATGTATCACTATACAGGCAAAATGTGTATCATAGTTGGTCTGTAAGTACTTACTACTTGTGTCGAATATAGGTATAAGATGAAATTTTAACCACCAGCCATACTCTGCGCAGTGACTTTACAGGTCATACTGAACAACTTTTATTATGGGACCAATGCCGAATCACGCAAGAAAATTTGGATCTGGATTGACACCCACTGGCTGCGCCCTACCACACAAAGCGAGATGACATTCACAATGCCCATACCTCTCTTTTGGACGTAGTTTAAGGACGTGTGGGGAGCATGCGTCAAAAACGGTACGCATACGACGCGTCACTGCGATTCCGTATCGTGACCGTTTTTTAAGCTGCGGTCTGGTCGCACCTTGTATTGTATTGTATTGTATTCGGGCGATTTTACCGCAACTCGACGACTTGCGCCTATTTTGCGTGATATGTTGGGGGTGGGCTAGTCCTGCCAGCCCAGCTCCTCGAGGAATCCTATCAAACCTTTGATGTTGAGTAGGACCTCGGGGAGGTCTCTCGGAGATCCGAGATGTTTAGCCCTGTATGGAGTCACTCCGCTGCATTCCAGCACCACGTGAGAGGCTGTTTCTTCTGTCTCCATGCAACCTCGGCACAGGGGACTGTCTGTGACACCTGTTGTGAAAAGATGTTTGTTAAATAGTCCATGACCTGTTATGACACTGGTTACCATACTCAGTCGGACCTTCCCTAGTTGCAGGAGCGCCCTTGTGAGTTTTCCGTTGATGCCAGGCATGGCTTCTTTTGCCTGTCTGCATCCAGTCTGGTTCAGCCAGTGTTCTGTGTGTAGTTTCCCTGTACGTGCCAGCAGCATTGAGCGTACCTTGCTAAATGGTATCGGAAGAATCGGTTCCGGACCAATCGCCCCCGCATTCGATCCTTGCCTGGCAAGCTCGTCCGCAGCATCGTTACCTCGGGATCCACTGTGTCCCTTGATCCATTGTAGGGTGATCTTGTTATTATGACATACCTCCATTAGTCGTTCGTGGCATTCGTGTATAAGTTTGGATGTAACTATATGGCTATTTAGAGCCATTAAGACTGCTCTACTGTCGGAGAGTATGCGGATGGAGGATCCTACTACCTTCCTTGCAGTGATGGCAGCCGCCGCGTTTATGATGCCCATGCACTCAGCTTGGAATACCGAGTTATGGGCTCCTAGCCGAGTGGTGATCGACATGTTCAGGTCTTCTGAGAAGGTTCCAGAGCCCGATCCGCTGTCTGTTTTGGACCCATCAGTGAAGATTCTCAGCTCCCGGGGATTGAGTCCTTCATGATTGTCGTCCTCATATAACTGTATTTTGTACCTTTTATCGAAGATAGCTTGTCTGTGAATCCGGTCCGTGCCTGACCTAAGCACTGGAAATTCGTCATACACCTTTTCCAGGCATTTTGTGTGAAGAGCTCCTGTGATGTTAGACCATATCTTGAGGGTTCGCAACCTTACCGCTGAGAGATTGGCCTCTTGCTGTATGTGTAGGTGCAGCGGTGGAAGGTTTAGCATGACCTCCATGGCTGCAGTCGGGGTAGACCTCGTGCAGCCAGTGGTGGCCGCGCATGCGAGCCTTTGAAGTCTTTGTAGTTTGTCTCGTACGTTGCCTAGGTTTGTTCTTGGCCACCAAACCAGAGCACCGTAACAGAGTAAGGGGCGGATTATCGTCTTATAGAGCCAGAGGGTAATTTTCGGGTTGAGTCCCCACCTCTTACCAATCATCCTTCTGCACTGCCAGAAGACAACTCCCGCCTTGTCTATCCGTTTGTTGATGTGGTTGTTCCAATTGAGTTTATTGTAGAGAGTTAGTCCTAAGTACTTAACTTCATCGGACAGCTGTAGCTCAGTTTGGAAAAGTGTTGGTCTGGTAAAGTTGGTCGCACCTTTATATGGGACAGTCAAAATTTTTTTCGCGATTTCGGAATTGGTCCCATAGTAAAAGTTGTTAAGTATGACCTATAAAGTCGCTGCGCAGAGTATGACTGGTGGTTAAAAGTTCACCCTGTATAAAATTTTTAAGTAAAAAGAAATATGTACCTACCTATGATTAAGACGAAAAAAGAGACTAAACGTCGAAGTAAGGTAACATTATTGTGTCTGGTTTTTATAATTTTAATTATAATTTCAGTAATTAAAACCGATACTCTATAAATTCCATTCAATACGTATCGTAACAGTCACCACAGTTTCGACCGGTAAAAGCCAGTTATCGTTACCCATGCGCAAATAAATGAGTGTAGCTTCATTGTTTATTACTCGATCTGTATGTTTTAAGGCTCATTATATTCCTTGATAATGAAGCAATATGTTTTATATTAAACAAAATTTGCGAAATGCTAATATTTACGGAGATTTTTACAAAATAAAAAATAATAATTTTATAAAAAAACTGTTTTTTGTGATTATTTTTTTTCCTATAGGTTTCACGTAAATGTTTGTAGAAAAGGAAATAATCTCCATAATATAAGCTATTATTTGACACCTCGATGATTAAAATCGGTTAAGTGGTTTTCGAGATACACCGCCAAAAAGAATAGGTCCGGCCGCCATCTTTGTGACGTCATTACTATCCCCTCCACCATTTTTCCGCTTTACTACCGCATGTACGGTGATCAGGAGAACTGTCCGAACACATTGATACCGGTTGTGGGTAAGGCCGAGCTGAGTCAATTAAATCTGGCCTCGGAGCGGCTTGGCGACCGTACTAATAATAACATTTTCGCAGATAAGAAATGAGATGTAACAAAACAGTTTATCTTAAATCTGGTTGTTATTTGCAGTTTTTTTAGTTGTTGTAATAGAGGGTTTATTTATTTATTTATTTAATCTTTATTGCGCTAAATATATAAAACAATGTACGAATGGCAAACTTAATGCCAAATGGCATTCTCTACCAGTCAACCATACGGCCAAACAGAGATACCTAGAATTGGTGCAGAGAAAGAAATATATTGAATGAATAAAAAAAAGCAAACCATACTTATAAACTACATAGGTAAATAAATAATAACAATATATAAACATAATATATGTTTATATGTGTGTAGATAAATAAAATCTTTACACGTTGACTGGAATATCAATTTAAAAGTCGATATCCGACCTACTTGCCATGCTTAAAACGAGCGCTGCCTCAACTTTTGTTTCAAACTCCAAGATGTTGAATAAAATATCGAGTTTATTTGCATTTTCCCTTACCGAAAATATTAATCTTACCCTGTGGGGCTAAGATGGTCGGCTCTTTATCGTTTGTCACCATATCTGTCACGTTCTAACAAAGTATGTGTGAAAGTGACGGGCATAGTGACAAGTGATAAAAATAGAACCATGCTGCCACCGCTGTTCATGTTACAGTCAATGACTAAAGAGTAAATAATTCAACGGAGCTATGTCGTTCTGTTGTATAAACAGTGTAGAAGGCACGTGCAGGCAGGCGAAGGAAGCTCTCCCGACAATCAACCCCGGTTTCTCAAGGAGGCTGAGGCAGCTGAAGAGGCCTCAGCTCCACTCAGGGCCACGGCCCACTAAACAAGCACCTTTTAACACTTCATGCTACAGATAGCCCCCTCTGCAGGGCGTGCATGGAGGCAGAAGAGACAGCCGCCCACGTCATTCTCAGATGCCCAGGGGTTGCAGAGTACCGAGCACAACACCTCGGTTTGCCGGGGTCTCTCCCAGAAGTCGTCGGCAACATCAAGGTTCTGCTACGCTTCTTGGTAGAGTTGGGTTGGCAAAAGTAGTGCCGGGAACACACCACAATAAATAGGCGCAATTGTATGACGTCGATTTGCGGAAACCAAGCCCGCGAGTACCTATAACCTATAAAGTGTAGTTTTGAGTTTTTGAAATCAATACCTATGGATTTGTAGTTACTTAAATGGGAATTAATCACGTCGTTTTAGTTTACTGATTTCTCAATAGTCTCAATACAATGTTCATAGTTGATGTAAAAAAATATATAATTATTCAATTACCTACTTATCTTATAGTGATCATCGGATACAAGATGAAATTTAATAATTCAATTACAATATCTTAGTTAAGAGGGTAGTTATATACAATGGTGTATAAATATATCACAATATCTTAATTAGAATCGGTGATTTAATATGGGTAAAAAACTGAAGTGTCAGATGTCTTTTCCCGGACCCGGACCATTCTACCGTGAATCCTTAATCTTATACACGAGCGTCTTGAAAAATGAGTTCAAATAAAGTTGGCTATTGAATGGGACTGACACGCGTCAAATTCAAACAATGAACGTAAAGATAATGAAACGCGGAAAATATTTGAAAACAACATTTTTCCTTAGTCTAATGAAATCTGAAGAAAAAAGCTTGAATGACAGAAATAGAAAGTCACATGGCTGGTACCATCGCCAATACTGTTAACTATCCATCATTGGACCTTATTATAAAAGGCATAAGGACCACCAATGGACAGTTAAAGAGTGATGCTGTTTGTACTAATAGCCCGGCCACGACCTCGCGCAGAGGCGACAGCGGCGAGCGGCGAGTATAGGTTGGAGCGAGACACAGTGATCCGACCGTTCGGCGTGAGAGATGTCCAAAGTATATGAGAAATTAGCTCCTGGCATATCATTGGATAACGGGCGTTTTATGCGCCGTTGAATAAATATATAGAAGAATAAATATTTAAGTCTGTATATCAGTTTGACTCTGCTGAGGCAGTAGTCAAGGTAAGGCCTATGTGCGTCACCTTAACTTTAGTTCTAATCGAGTTAACACCTGCAATAACATCTGGATCTTGGAGCTAAAGACTAGTCGAGTTCACACGGTTCTTGTTTACTCCACGCTGATTGCCCGTGCCACAGAGTAAATTATTGACGAGGGTTTCTTTTTTATTACCGTAAAACCTTTACTATTAGACCTAAAGCTCCTGATTATGGTTCGAAATTTCTAAAGCACTCAAAGCTCTTTATGTAAGGAGTAGACTCCAGTTAGAGGAAAAAGCTATGGAATCGTCGACGATGCCAAACACACAAGCGGTATTGAACGTTTTATTCTAAGGAGAGACTTTGCCTCCTTGTGGTGTATCTACCGCTTATACAATAGGCTGTGCTCTGAAGAATTGTATGACCTGATTAGCATCATATCAACGGCCGCTTTTTATCACCGCACCGCTCGCCGTCGGCAGGTGTCATCCTCACACCCTATAAACTAAATGGTCGCGGACTGTGCGGTTTAAGAGGAATTTCCTCCTAAATTATAACAGCAGTGGTACTGGCCATTAAGGGGTAAAAGGAAAATTTCAAAAAATCAAGATTTAAAATCAACAAGATAAAACCAGCCCGCAGTAGAAGCAGAACAACGTGAGAAGGTACCTTTTATATTATTAATCGGTTCCGCATTATTGTTAATTTTTAATTTGGTACACAAACCAAAAACATGAAATGCATTATGTTGAAACGTTTTTTTTTTTTTATTTTTTTTCCAATTTTATAACTGACCGAAGCGTTAGCGAAGGTCTACGTTTTGACTCTGGCAATTTGCTTTCGTATGCCTGGGTGTTCTCCTCTACAGGTCGCAATACTCAACTGAATCTCGTGAAATTTTTATGCAGGTTCACTATCTACATTTTTTTTATCGATTCATTTTTAGGAAAAATGTTCAAATGGTAGAAATTGGCTTCAGTGGCATTACGGTTTAAGACTGTTGTGAGTACGCTGTGAAAATGGCTTTTTTTGTTTTTAACATATTTTAGCTTATCGGTCTTAACGCGATATAGCACATAGAGTCACTAGGTATATGAATAATCTCGCCTTTCACTGTATGAAATGAACTTTTTGTTATTTTACTCTGTGTCCAAAGTAACGAACTGCCTCCTGAAGTTTATACAGTAAAACAAATATTGTTCACAGATTTTTATTAAGTGCTCCTCAATTTGGACACGAAAACACCTTTTTGAATTAATTTTTACGCTGGCAAGGTTTTTTGGATGTTTCTCGCCTTTCGTCTTGTTTGTAAACTTGATGATTCACGGTTTACTTAATGAATGTTTTTAGATTGATCAAATTGCTGATTAGGGGCTAAGAAAGCGGGTATACTACGTAAGGTCGGATATTATTGAAATCCGATATTGGCCCGAAATATAATATAATATACCACAATAAATTAATTTTATTTAATAATAGAAAACTAGGATATATTACAAGAAAAAAAAACAAATAACAGAATCAGATACCTAACTAAGTAATCTATAAAACTTTAAATCTAAACTTAAATAAGACTAATCTAAAAATAAATAATCAAAAACTATCCCCTTGTGGCATGGCGCCGTAGATGCTGACAGTCTTTATTTATTTTAAGATTTATTAATAAGTAATTAAATGTCGGCACAATAAAAATAAACTAACTTATCTATTAAATAAAACTAAATTAAAACTAAAATAATACTAATAAAATTAAAATATGTCTAAAAAATTTGGCCCCTTTGGCATGGTGCCGAGGATGCTGGCAGCATTTCCCCGCTGTATAAGATTAGTTTTATTTATTTTTAGATTTTAAGTTTTATAGATTACTGGAATTAATATTGGTATTGTGTGTTGTATTAAAATTACCTTTTTAAAAATCTTTTTAATGTAAAAAGTTATTCAAATGTTATTCAAATAGTCAATGAAAATGCTCCATTTTTAACAACCCGACGCAAAAATAGTAGCGTTTAACGCCAATATCTGTCTGTCTGTGGCATAGTAGCACTCAAAACGGATGGACAGATTTTGATGCGGTTTTTTTACGTGAAAGCGAGCTTCCTTGTGGTAGTTTCTACTTAATTAACGGACATTAAAATTTCCTTTGATTAGACGTTAACTTTACTATTCGTACAACTCAACGAACTTGCGAAGTTCTAATGAAAAGTCCAAGAAAGTCAAACTCGAGTAATGTTTGACGCTGCAATTCAAACTATCAAGTAGTGACGCCGATCTCGTCGACTTTGACTGTAGAATCTTAAGACTCTTAGGTTCGTGTTTATATCTTACTCTCATTGAGAGTAAGCGAGATAGATGCGCGCGCACAGGACCGCGGATATCATGTTTTTGAATTTTAACTTGTTGTAAGTTTTCATTTAAAAAAAAGTAATCGCTGAGTTCCCTCAGAAAAAGTTGCGCATGTTTAGAAGCAATTTTTATATTTTTAGCTTTTGTGGATACATTGTTAAAATGTTTTAATGTGCGCTTTAGACCTGTTCCAGATTTTTTGAAAGCCTTAGGGAAAATCCTCAAGATTGCTAATTGAATTTTTGGCAACTGTATTGTTACACAAAAAAGCGGTACGATTTTTGATTTATTAAAAACCCCGCTATGAACCTACCGCATCTTAAACCAAATTAAGAAAATACGTCATATTACCTACTCACGTACCATACATACTTTTGAATTCTTTCGGATTCAGACTACATCAACACCAGTAGCAGTACCACAGCAGTAGTACCAGCATTGCAGCAGTAGTGGCATTACTGTCAAAAAATCGATTTGTCTGCCCGGATTTTTGTCATTTGCGGTAGCAATGCAGTCGGCAGTAATATCGCGCTGCGATACATATACATTAATTTAATTTAATGCAATACTAAAATTTATATAGTGTTTAGAATAAGGTAAGATTTAAGCATGCAATTTATTGTTAAACTTACCAACACAAAACAGAATTTGTACACCTAATGCTGGTAAGACATAGTGATACTAATAAGTACTAAATTGTAACATCAATGTACCTATGTCTAACAAATAAGAATATTGATTGATTGATTGATACTGCAACAGTAATATTTTCTAGTGTAATATGTAAAATTAGTCGAGTGGCGCCCGCGGATTTGCGCAAATTCAGTCAAGTGGCAGGGCCCCCGATAAGTGTTCAGCGCGGATTTACAAAATTTACGATTAGGCTAACCTTTGTATGGAATTATATAATATCGTTGGAATCAGCATTAAATAGTTTAACAATTGTGGAACAATTAAATGATTTCAATGTTTATGGCAACTCCTCTGGTAGCCGACAGCCTACTGGTTTTTTGCATCAACCCGTAAGATTCGGGCCACCATTCTACTGTTATTCCACTCGACCAATCACGGGTTGACCGCCACTTGAAGGGTTAAAAGGAAATATATCACTAAATATCACTTAAGATCACTTTTGCACATGTTCAATAATAACTTTCCTGGTAAAATGTAAAAAGAAGCTTAACTTCCTAAGCAATCCTTAGCAGCTTATACTTATTCTTCACTAAAGGAATCTTAAAGTACTACTTTTCTTTAAAAGGCTTACGAGTAATTAAGTTAAAACTGGCATTTGAGTCGGCTAAGTCCATTACAGAAAAGGCAAAATGTTTTACAAGTCGAGCTCGGACTTAGGTAAGTTTTAATTAATCGTCTCTCTTCATAAAATTATGGAATCTTAAGAGTCCGTAGCAAGCTTCACCTTCATTTCACCTTCCCATACAAACGAAGTTAAATAAATAAATAAATAAATAAATATTATAGGACATTATTACACAAATTGACTAAGTCCCACAGTAAGCTCAATAAGGCTTATGTTGAGGGTACTTAAACAACGATATATATAATATATAAATATCTATAAATACTTAAATACATAGAAAACACCCATGACTCAGGAACAAATAACCATGCTCATCACACAAATACATGCCCTTACCAGGACTTGAACCCGGGACCATCAGCTTCGTAGGCAGGGTCCACTACCGACTAGGCCAAACCGGTCGTCAAGTTTTGTTCTCATTTTAACTGTAGCTGAAATAGCTCCAGCTTGTAAAACAAACGAAATAGAGCGAACGCAAGTTTTTATGAAGATTTTAAATTCCCTGTATTTTTTAAACTATGGTATCTGAATTAAAATAAACTAATTAAAGGCATAGATATACCTTATATTATTGTAAATACAAAGTTTCAGAGCAATCTAGCTAGTCATTTTAAAATGTGGGCGTAACTACGTTTTGTATGGAGAACCGAGTTCGCTGCGGACTCTTAATACATAGGAATACTAGAATAACTCCTCCTTAAATCGTTATTAAAATAGCGATAAAGATGATTGATGATCATTCGTATCCCATCTTAAATGCCGAAAACGAATTGCAATATTTAGTGTTACACCTATTTATGGATGACGGTATTTGCTTAGGCATCAGGTGATTTGTCTGTCCGTTTGCCTCCTATTTCATTAATATATTATATATGTTGACGACCTATCTCTGGCCTAGTGGGTAGTGAGCGAAATTTAATACTAATTTATAAGCATATTTAACGTGTAAACTCATTGTGTTTATTTTAGTTTTAGAAATTATGTTTTTAGATTATCATAAATTTAAAAGTTGGAAAAATACTGTCTTGGGTGAGACTTGAACTCTCGGCATCTGGATCGATACTCCAGCGCTCTGCGTCTGAGCCACCAAGACCTCATCCATAGGGCAGCAAATTTTCCCACCATATGGATCTAGGGGTCCCTAGCTTAATAGCATCGTTCGCAGTCGTCTCTGCTTGTTAAAATTTATTTTAGATTTCATATCTTGTATAAATAGTTTACTTGTCGTTTTTTTGTTAACGTAGGAAAGAGCGGTGCCTGAACACAGGCAATTCTTTGCTTACCGGGCGGCTCCATCCCCTAAATCATGGCCATATGTATTTTAAGGAAATTGTTTGTTTGTTTGACATGATGCCAACGGGCCACTTTCTATCACCGCACCGCTCGCCGTCGGCGGGGTGTTCATCCTCACATCTTAGAACCTAAATGGTCGCGTACTGTGCGGTTCAAGAAGAATTTCCTCCCGCGGACGCTCCGGCTGTGGAATGAGCTCCCTGCCGAGGTTTTTCCGAGGGTCTACAGTATGGGGCTCTTCAAAAAAGGAGTGTACAGGTTTTTAAAGGGTCGGGAACGCGCATGTAACACCTCTGGAGTTGCAGGCGTCCATAGGCTGCGGTGAATGCTTACCATCAGGCGGGCCGTATGCTTGTTTGCCACCGTCGTGGTATAAAAAATATATAAAATATAAAGAATTTTGTATTTGTATTTGTATCCTGCTTATGAGACCGATGGTTTCGTGTTCAACTCCTGGTAAGAAGCATTTGTACATGTGATAAACACGGATACTTGTTCCTGACACTGGCCGTTTTCTATATCGCGCACGCTCTACTCAACCTCCGTGCTTGAGGCACACCCGGAGTGTGACTTGTTTGTGAGTGCAAACCGACTGATGACTGAGTGTAAGAGAGTGATAGAGCGAGAGATGCCTGTAAGTAGTATTATATAATGTGATTATGTAGATACTTTTGTACTCAATGTATAAATATTACTGTCTCCCAATTTGTGCCGCTGTGGCTTTAGCTGTTAAGGTGCAATTGTAAACTGATTAAATAAATAAATAATCAAATATATTTAAGTTTTTTTTTAATGATACAGGAGGCAAACTAGCAGACGGATCACCTGATGGTAAGCGATTACCGCCGCCAATGGACACCTGCAACACCAGAGAAAGAATATATAATCAAGGCCCGTACTTTTCATGCCGTTGACGCAAAAATGACGTAATTTAACATACAGGGAGTTGTTTTACAATACTACAAATTTAGATAACTTACTTATTGACTGGTATCAAAATAAATACTTGTTACGAGAATAAAAGCTTGTTACGCTGTTAAAAATAAAAAATATGTATTATTTATATGAGTGACAATAATATGAATGTCAGTTAGAAGTTTCTGTACTGATTGTCAAGTATATGTATAACTTACCTAAAGAGGTTGATAAATGATTAATTATTACGAAAATACTAATTGGAATCATACTCTATGTAGCGTGACGTCATTTTTCTGTCAAAGGCATGAAAGGTACGGGCCCTGTATATAATATATAATATATTATATAATATTATCTAAGTACCCACAACACAAGCCTTATTGAGCTTACTGTGGTTAGTCAATTTGTGTAATAATGTCCTATAATATTTATTTATTATATGTTATGGTTTCTAGACTAGACAATTTCCTAAGTACACACATGTTTTCTAGCAGGTGGCCTATGTATGATCATTAGTACCAGACAGCAAGAGGTACGAAAAGACTTTATTTATGGTACGTATAAATTACATATAATTCCGTACATAAACGTGCGAACAAGCGTGAGAGGTTAAGTATGATTAATGAGTCACGTATGCTTACGTTGCCTTCTGACAAAAGTTACTTTGGGAATGAATTTTGTGTTCAAATAATATAAACAGTGTGTAAATACAATTAGATTTATTAAAAAGCAATTAAATGTCGGGCACAATAAAAATAAACTAACTTATCTATTAAATAAAACTAAATTAAAACTAAAAACTAATACTAAATAAAATTAAAATATGTCTAAAAAATTTGGCCCCTTTGGCATGGTGCCGAGGATGCTGGCAGCATTTCCCCGCTGTATAGCGATGCTAATACGTTGTGCGAGAAAGCTGCCAGCTCTTCGGTCACCTGTGAAGTCGACCAGCCTTTTTAGATAGTGTGTAAATTGAATACGAATATGTAAAAGGTAGTTAGCATAAGATCTGAGAAGTATATTGTGATAAATTTTGCTTAGAAATACAATTTTTGTATGACTATATTTTGTGATTGTTTTAGTATTAAATTTGATCTATGAATTATATTCATTAGTATTATATATGGAATAATATTTACAACATCAATAAATTGCTCTGATAATTAGATTAAGATAATTATATGTAATATTGTCTTACTATTCATAAGTGCTTGTTGCTAGGCCTACATGAATAAAGTATATTTGAATTGAATTGAATTGAATGTAAGTTTTAAACCTTACAAAATAATTCGGCCCGCAATGCAAAGCACCACACAAGTTATGAGTGTCAACGTTTGTTACTATAAAAAGCTCGTATCTCGTATTGTCATGTCATGTTATGTCTCATAAAGTTTGCAGTACATTGCTGCTCGGGTTTTTTTTAAACGGCCAAGTGCGAGTCGGACTCGTACAGGAAGGGTTCCGTACCATTATGTATAAAAACGGTCATCCATCCAAGGACTGACCGCGCTCGACGTTGCTTAACTTGCTTGCTTTGACGACCGGTTTGGCCTAGTGGGTAGTGACCCTGCCTACGAAGCTGATGGTCCCGGGTTCAAATCCTGGTAAGGGAATTATTCGTGTGATGAGCATGGATATTTGTTCCTGAGTCATGGGTGTTTTCTATGTATTTAAGTATTTATAAATATTTATATATTATATATATCGTTGTCTAAGCGCCCTCAACACAAGCCTTATTTAGCTTACTGTGGGACTTAATCAATTTGTGTAATAATGTCCTATCATATTTATTTTTTATTTTTATTATTTTATTTTATTTTTAACTTCGGTGATTGGATGAGAACCTCGACATTGGAAAGAAATATTTATTTTATTCTGTTTTAGTATTTGTTGTTATAGCGGCAACAGAAATACATAATCTGTAGAAATTTCAACTGGCTAACTGTCACGGTTCATGAGATACAGCCTGGTGGTAAACGGACGGACGGACAGCGGAGTCTCAGTAATAGGGTCCCGTTTGACCCTTAAAAAGTTCTTAATTAAGGCCCTGCATCGAAAAATAACGGGATCTTTGAAGCGTGGCAGTGGCTAGCCCCGGAAACAAACAGACGTGATTTTCGGATATATGTATCTTGACTATATGATAAGAGGTATGATACTAGTCGAAACAAAAAGGCTTAAAATTTTCTCGATAGAATATAAATCCAAAGTTACATCTACATTTTTAGTGTTTACCTCAGTGCAACTAGAAAACACATCTTCATCCAGCATAATCCACTTTAAAGTAAAGGTTTTCATCTCGTCTTAAACATCATTCAACTAAATATTAACTTATTATCTTATACAAACGGATTTATTCTCGATTTTGATTTTATGAATTCAACAGCAAACGCCCATTTTACGCAGTTCGGCTTCTCTTTCTGTCATGCGTCAAAGTCATAAATGCGTCCTTTATGCCAGTAATGTTAGATGGCCGTGGTGCCTCAAAGAGGTAAGACCTATGTCAAATCGCGCAGCGCTCCAAATTACGTAAAATCGACATATCCAATAAACGTTGAGTCGTAGCTCTATTAACTAGTAACGGAATCCGAGGTCTACTACGAATGGAGCTATCTTTACAGGCCTATACGTTACGCATGTGTGCGTGTTTGCTTAGCTACGTCAAAGTCTAATACTCTTTGAACAATTACAAACGGGTAAGGAAATTTAGACAGCTTCTGTAATGTATCAGTAGCTGTGTGGTCGTGTAGACACCAAAGAAAAAATGCGAGTCATCTATAGACCCATCGAATCTAATCGTAACTTTTTGTTTTCTTTTTTTGTTCCTATATAATATCTATATTGCTTATTTTCTATTTTATTGTAAAAGTAAATCTTGTCTGTCTTATACAGAAATAAAGTTATTCTTTTAAATATGTGTATTAAAAGCATATTTTAATGACACCGAATAATTTTATTTTATTCATACCAATTTTTGTATAGCCTAGGTAATCTTTATGTAAAACAAATATACTTATTATGTAAAAAAAACTAAAAAATTCAACACGTTTATTAGAAAAAAAAACTCGTTTGCACGGGCCGGGGTTTGAACCAGCGACCTCTGATTTGTAATCCGCATGCCTTAAGAACAATTCACATAATTTATTTAACAGGATACTGTCAAAACGTCAATGACTAATATGACTTTTCAGCAAAGAGTAAAGTAAGTATGCTTTTCAGTTTGATTTTACTTGACAAGGAGCAATAAGAAAAACGTACCGAATCGTCCCTTTCTTAAAATTGCCATTCAAAGAGAGAGATGGGCATTGTGATAAGAGAGGTATGGGCATTGTGAATTTCATCTCGCTTTGTGTGGTAGGGCACAGTTAGTGGATGTCATTCCAGATCTAGAGCAGAGCCCAACTGGGGAAGTACCTCCACCTTACAGAAAACCGCAGCCAAATAACACTAGACCCTACTCATAGTATTGTGTTCCTGCCGGTGAGTAAGGTTGCCAGAGCTCAACGAGGGGGGGGGGGGGGGGAGTTTAGGGTCGGCAACGGGCATGTAACTCTTCAGCTCGTGTGTGGTGCTATCTATAGTTTTTTTATATGGGTACGCTGACAGTTGTCGTTTCAATACGATTTTGCGAGATTTGGCCTTTTTTCCAGGTTAAAAATTATATAGAGATAACACCTGTCACCCTACCCATCGAGTTTGAAAAATACTATAATGTTAACATATACAGGATGGTTTTTGATAATGTACATCTTAGAACTTAAACTGTTTTTAATTTCTTTTTTTTCAGATTTTAAAATTATACCGCTCTACTTTTATACCTTAATCATATATCTTAGTCTTGACAAAGACGATTAAAGTTTAATACTTAGCAAAATCGCTTACTAACAATGTCTTTACAAAATCGCTTTCCTGTAAGTTTAGGCAACTGCTATAGCCATTTAACAGCAATATCAGTTCATTACACTTGGTTCGGTGCTTCAACCTCTTGTCTAACTGTCTGATAATTAAAGTAGTTCCTAATAGACGGCGTTGTGCAATTATGGATATCCCGATCAAACTTTTCATTTCAGAGGAACGCGATTCTGTGTTGATAATATTAGTCTATACTTTATTTGTCCATGCTTTTGAAACCATTAGCCAACCAATTAGCTTATGGCGGGCATTGAAGGGTCGTTCTTTGAAATCAGATTATTAAATATAATTTCAATATAAGCCCATCAATCGAATAGGCATACATTTTGGTCAATTTATTACCTATCAGGGGAATAATAAAATCGATAAAAAGAATGTAAAAGCGACGAGGGAATGAAAAAAACCGATAAGGGAATGACAAGAAATGACATAATGACAATGAATTTCGGAACAATTCGTTCCAAAATAATACACTGAATCATAGAACACCCTTAGCAACTTAATGTTATTTTTAAGATCTATAGAACGAAGTACCACACGTTGATTTTAGTTGAAACCCCAGTCCAAAGGCATGGAATGAGAACCAGGGGAAAAGAAATAAGTATGTCTTTGATCAACTGTTATGATTACGATAATTTTTACTTAATCCATGAAAGTAAATAATCATTTACTTGACATAAGATTTAACATTGTACATGCCCATGAAGAATACATTTTATATCAAAACACACGGGAATGAAAATCACAGTGAACCAAAGCCAGGGGAACGATATTATGAAATCGTTTATTTCAGGTGAAAGACCCATAATTACATCACTAACAATCGAAAATACAATACAAATTAACTTAAATTAAAAACAGTCAAAATAACAATTGTGTTACCTGTAAGAATAGCATAAATTTTTAAGAAAATAAGTAAACTAAATGTCAATATACTTAGTAATTTACCTCTAGTTTTATGTCAACCTAATATCCTAAGAGCATTTATTAGAAACATATTAATAAGTTCTAAATGCCACGGAACGTGTAGTGTGACTTCCTCGGATTTTATGATATTTTATTTTTCTTTGAAAGTGTTTTTGGAAGAATTTTATATCAAATGTTAACACTTACACCTATTCCACAATACGGTTTAAAAATTGTATGGATATATAACGACTTTATAACAATTTTAATAACATACATCTTGTGATCAGTTTTCGTGTCACCGACGCGCGTGGTAATATAAACATGCAGTACTCGGTAGAAAGTTACCTTTACGTCTGGCAGCCTTTTTAACGCTTTTTTTTTAGAACAGCAATACTGTGTTGTTGTCAGATTTGCAAATGGCTGAAGGGAGAAGTGTTACCGAAAATTATTTATTTGTGTTAATTAAAAAAAAGGTCAACCTTAACGCGTCACCGCCGTGTTTGAGTTTTAAAAGTCAGTACTCATTTCACGTTATTGTTTGTAACATAAGATATACCTAATACATTCGAGATTGAGCTAATTATTTAATATTTGCAAAGTCAAAGGTAATTTTTAGATAATACCGAACATGTTTCAAATTGTCACGACAGTGGCCTCAAAATTCTGTCCCCGCCACGGACTATTGAATCCACGTTCGTGTCATATAGACACGTGGTCGTGACATTCTCAATTAGTTTGATTAATTTAGAGGCATATTCACTCTTTAGAAATGGATTTTATTAGCTACGTTCATTTGTTATTATTGCCCAACTGCCCAAAGCAGAAAAATGGTTTCCGCGTGTATGTGGATGTATGATGTGTATCCGATTCTTTGTCACGCTCTACAGCGCTAGTATGACGAATTTCAACGTATGAGCTGTCATTCGATGTGTCGTAGTCATGGGAGTAACTTAGGCTATATTAAAAATATTGTATAATTCAAAATAGTGGAGTTGGCCGCCAAAATGCCGAAACGTCACGACTGAGGGACACTTTGTGACAACCGTGATTATGTACTCATTTTATTTACCTTTCCTGAGGGTATTAAGCTTGACCATATGCATCAAAAAATGCTTTTTATACGTAACAATATGTGAAAAATAAAATCTTTTATGAAAAAAATTTTCTGGACACAATTTAAGAATCACCCTGATTGTTTGAGTAATTGTTTAAAAGTTATTAGTTGAATATTACATATTTCAGCGTAATAAAAATACTTACTTCACTTTTTTTGGTAGTTTTCGTTGTTACCATATTACTTACATTTTTCTTTTTTATATGTAGGTAGTTACCACTGACAACTGTGATTCAATATCATCCGAAAAATTGGTCGTCGGAAAACGGCACCCTGTATTTCCTGCCTCAACAATATATTACTAAATAAAATATGATAACTAACAATGTAATCTTACATTGTTAGTTATCACACCGAATTTAAAAAGATAGGTAGTGTTATACTTACAATTAACTGTACTATTAACATCTTCCAAAAATCAACAATAAAAATTGGCTATATTGTAGTCGCAGATTTATTACAATTTACAACAATATATTTTTTTATTTTCTAGTAGCAAGTAATAACGCCATCTTTTTTATTTTCTAAGAATTAAGTTTCTGGCCGACCGCGTATAATCGTAGTTAACTTTTGTAACGCTAGATGGAGCTTTCACCTTCACGTGCGCCGCGGACTCCGCGGAGCGCTTCCATGTGTGCGTGCTAGCGGGGAGTGAGGAAGCTAGCGGGCGTGGCTTACGAACCGGTATTCACGGCTTTAGTAGGCCCCTTAATTATAACACGGATACATTCTA
The DNA here is from genome assembly GCF_033807575.1 of Cydia pomonella. Classification (NCBI taxonomy): domain Eukaryota; kingdom Metazoa; phylum Arthropoda; class Insecta; order Lepidoptera; family Tortricidae; genus Cydia; species Cydia pomonella. The sequence continues at coordinate 20,250 of NW_026907912.1, forward strand.
TGAGTGGTTTAATTTATCGCTCGTATTGGATTTACATACTGTAGATATCAGCACCTAACGATGTGTAATGTAAATGACAGCGGGGTTTTGAAATTATAAATATCGAGCAAGTTCGACTCGCACTTGTCCGTTTTTAGGGTTCCGTAGTCAACTAGGAACCCTTATAGTTTCGCCATGTCCGTCTGTCTGTCTGTATGTCCGAGGCTTTGCTCCTTGGTCGTTAGTGCTACAAAGCTGAAATTTGGCATAGATATATAAATCAATAAAGCCGACAAAGTCGTACAATAAAATCTAAAAATTTAATTTTTTTTAGGGTACCTCCCCTACACGTAAAGTGCTTAAGAAAGACATTACATGAAAACTATAGCGGACATGATCAGTTTAGCTGTTTTTGAGTTATCGCAAAAAGTTTCCCCTTCATAGTAAAAAGACTTACTTTAATTAGGTACTGATTATGCAAATTTGCCTATTTGTTTAACTCGCGTGAAAGGTACCGTTTCATCCCTTGGTTAACAATTTACTATACTTTAAGCTCCAGTTTAGCTTATTGTGACGGAAGAGTAACTACGGAACCCTACACTGAGCGTGGCCCGACATGCTCTTGCCCGTTTATTATTTTATTTTAATGATATAGGAGTTAAATAAGTAGACCAATCACGTGATGGTAAACAACTATAAATGTTGAAAAACCGGACAAGTGCGAGTCCGACTCTCCCACCGAGGGTTCCGTACTTTTAAAGCGGGAACATCACGGTTCACGAGATACAGCCTGGTGACAGACGGACGGACGGACAGACGGACGGACAGACGGACAGACAGACGGTCAGACGGACGGACGGACAACAAAGTCTTAGTAATAGGGTCCCGTTTTACCCTTTGGGTACGGAACCCTAAAAACTAATTTTTCATACATAATAACAACGTGAGCGTACCTCTAAAGTTATTCCATGAAATCAGTAAGACTTGGCTTATGAGAATGAATAGTCAGAGTCCATTAATATGTAGTTCTTACCTTTGCGGTTTCCATATTTATGAGATATTTACATAAATGCGAATTTAACATCTGTAATAATACTCTTTACTAAGTTTTATGCATATTTTTAAAGGTTTATGTTTCTTTAAACAAGTATGATTTGCGACTTTAATTAGTTTCTCCAGTCAGTTAAATAAAAAACAACGGGTTGGTTAGGGAATAATTTTGCACGAATTTCTTTAACTATCAGTATAAAAGTACTGTCATTTATGTGGTAAAATACAATATTCATTTATTGCGCTATCGTACACAAACATGACAATTTATATTACATTAAAAAAACTACTGGCTTCAATGACATTGTAACAGTTTTTCCATCAGGTCACGTGTCCGTCTTACGAATTTTCAATCTGACGAATCTGTCGGTCACGTGACTTGTCGCGAGTTTAACATTTTTTTCCCCATCACAAAAAGTGCACAGCGCCGGTAAAGTTTTCACTTCAAAAATATTTAATATGGGTTTGAAAAGTTAGGGTAAAAAATTGTTAGGTAATAGGCAATAAAATATCACAAATCATAGGAACGTTAACTCATTTTGGTGTGACACTAGAGGTACAATCATGCTTTGTCAATTGGTAATGTCGAGTTAATACCAGATTTTTAGGGTTTAAATGTTGCCAGCAGTGGCAGCATGGTTCCATTTTTATCGCTTGTCACTATGCCCGTCACTTTCGCACTTACATACTTGTTGGAACGTGACAAGCAATGTGACAAATGATAAAAAGCCGACCATATGTGACGTTATCTATGAAAAGGTCCCTTTTCATAGATAATGTCATAGAAGACTAAAAAACCACAATACGCGTTAGACTTTGTATTTAAATAATAACGTAAATTTTTAACGTTTCAATAATATTGACCAAATGGAGTGGATTAATTATTTTTCTTTTATCTATTTCCAGTATTCAACTCACAAGTACTTGTAAGTGTGCCCAAATAGATTTCCTGTTAATCTCCTTTAACGAGAGGCCAATTCAAATGTACATTGTGACATGAAAGTGATATCTAAATAACCTCAGTCGCGCGTGCCTCTCGCTCGCACCAACACATGTACGGACAAGTAAGAGCAAAATGCACGCGAGAATATATATATATATATATATATATATATATATATATATTATTAAATTACGATGGCACGATGTATCGGCCATGATTAGTGTTTGTCAAGTGGTTCTTTCAATATGGAAGAATGACTGAATGCAGTTTTGAAGGGTGGATATCCGGTGAATGAGAGAACGTAAATTTGACGTATAATGTTGCTTGATGAAATAATAATGTTATTTATCTCTTTATTCATTGCATATCTTAGATTAGGGTTTTTTAAAGTAAAATATAAAAACACTTACAAAACAATACAAAATACACATAAACACATTATAAAAAACCTAACCTAGGGTGCCGCCAGCAGCGGGGCAGGGCCCAAGCTGCCGGTGGTCAGGGCCGCAGAGAGAGAAACCGACGTACTATACGCGCCGTGTCCAAAATTACTGCCTTCTGCATATTATTTATTATTATTATTTATTAGGAATATGTTATATTCCTAAAAAATCGGTTTTGTAGGATGTTTCCTTCGGTAGTACTATTATTTATTCTGTGACATCATTTTGATGTCACAATGTAAGATTGCATCGGCCTCCAAAACAACTCATTAAGAGTATTTCAATTTGATGGCTTTACAAAGTCGGTTACAAGTATAATCGTCTCGAAGTGCGAACTGATTGGAGTGGAACTATTAATAAATCTTAACTAAGAAGTGTAATTAATAATACGTTTCCCGGAAATCTATTATAGATGGAAGTTTGTGGATTAAGTCTTGGTTGTTTGTAAGTATAACATTATTCACGATTAATCCGGCTAATGAAGTGGTATTGGAACCGTGCAAGTGCATGGTAGGGGTAAATAAAGCGATTGCAGCGCATGCGGTGGTAAAAATTAGCACTTACGAAGGTTAACGTCATTTACAAGTTATGAAGGCTCGAATTAGAAATTAAATTTACGATTACTCCTGAGATATTCATTTAAATTTTAGTGTAAGGGATCATTGTAATCTGTATGTACTAGCGTATTTAATTTGATAATTATTAATACTGTATCCGTGTAAATAGCTTTACTAATATCACATATTATGTGATCTTTTTGCAGAAGATCACGGACTTTTTTGTAGACCAATGAAAGAGAGACAATTCCACCATACATTGTGTTGTTTTCAATTAAAACTCTTAGCCAGCGTGATTATTTCCGACTTCATTGGCAAATATCGTCATATTTTCAACCAATTGACACAAAACTTTAATTATTTTTCTCAGACCGTGGGGACCTTATACATCTCCAATCTTAATGTATTAACCGTAGAGACTATACGTCTCTGTAATATAGTAAACAGAGTACATACTAGTTATGTATTCTGTAGCATTAAGATTGAGACTATACACCTGCAAATCTTATTAGTACTTATTAGTACTCTGTACTCTGACATTGGGGACCTTTTACATCTCCAGATTTAATGTATTTTTAACCATAGAGACTATACATCTCTATGGTAGTGTAGTAATTATTTATTTTAAGATTATTATCATGTAATGTTTACCCAGGTAATGGCTGTTGTATTATATAAATGTTGTTATGTATTTTTCATGTCACTATAAATGTTGTATTGTCTTCTAAATAAAAAGCGGCCAAGTGCGAGTCGGACTCGCCCATGAAGGGTTCCGTACCATTCATGACGTATTAAAAAAAACTACTTACTAGATCTCGTTCAAACCAATTTTCGGTGGAAGTTTGCATGGTAATGTATATCATATATTTTTTTTAGATTTTTCATTCTGTTATTTTAGAAGTTACAGGGGGGGGGGGGACACACATTTTACCACTTTGGAAGTGTCTCTCGCGCAAACTATTCAGCTTAGAAAAAATGATATTATAAACCTCAATATCATTTTTAAAGACCTATCCATAGATACCCCACACGTATGGGTTTGATGAAAAAAGATTTTTTGAGTTTCAGTTCTAAGTATGGGTTTCTATTTTTGTGTAAAAATCGTAATGCGGTTCATAGAATACATCTACTTGCCAAGTTTGAACAGTATAGCTCTTATAGTTTCGGAAAAAAGTGGCGGTGACATAATCGGACAGACAGACGGATATGACGAATCTATAAGGGTCCCGTTTTTTGCCATTTGGCTACGGAACCCTAAAAAGCCCTTGAGGCCTACTTGCAGAAAAAAATGAATTTTTAATTTTGAAACCTTAACAAATTATACACCTTAATTTTCCTTCCAAGAATCACTCCGTTTTTAGGTGAAAATAGCGTGAAAATTTAGTTTAATAGTTTTCATTGAAATTATTACGATGTTTACTTGTCGCTTAAGAGGAAAGTATACCACGTGATCGAGAAATGTTTTTCCACTTCTAAATATTTTCCATTCCCCATGATTTAGTAGTATGTTATTGACACAATGAAAAACTAGGTTTAATGGCTTCCTTTTTTTTCAAAATTTGCAAAACGAAAAAAAAAAAAACATTTTTTTAAGTCACACTTTAAACCTATAATATATTATGCTGAAGCGATCGACATCAAAATCAAAGTGATTTCTTAAGATTTAGTTAGTGGAAAACGATTACTCCCGAAATGGGATTTCATACAAAAATTACCGTTACTTTTATTATATATACAGGGTGATTCAGGAGACGTGAGCAGGATCAACCGTTTTTTTTTCCACCGTTTCGTACCAGTATTTGTGAGATTAGCGTTAATTTAATTTTTACTGTTCAAAAAAAAGAGTTTTATTTTATTTACGATATTTATGGTCACCCTCTTTGTTTTATCCATAACAAGTGACAAATTGAATGTCATCGGAGTTTGGTTACTTTTATAAAATCGTATCTCACTCAAGTGTGACATTTTATTTTCTTCATAATCAAAGTGCTGTCATAACGGTTAAAGAGGTTTTATCTTTGTTAATTAAGTGTTGTAGGGTGTCCATGATTGTAGATAATCAAATTTGTCCTTAACAAAAAGTTAAATAACAGATAAAAAGCGTGATTGTTTTACTTAAATATGATGGTGAACGATTCATTAACATTTACTGATTGTGTAGGCTTAGTCCAGCTCACGTCTCATGAATCACCCTGTATATACTACGTCGGTGGCAAACAAGCGTACGGCCCGCCTGATGGTAAGCAGTCTCCGTAGCCTATGTACGCCTGCAACTCCAGAGGAGTTACATGCGCGTGTCCGACCCTAGACCCGACCCTCCTCGTCGAGCTCTGGCAGCCTTACTTACCGGGAGGAACACAACACTTTGAGTAGGGTCTAGTGACATTTGGCTGCTGTTTTCTGTAAGGTGGAGGTACTTCCCCAGTTGGGCTCTGCTCTAGATCTGGAATGACATCCACTGGCTGTGCCCTACCTCTCTTTTGGACGTAGTTTAAGAACGTACCCGGGTCCAAAAAGTCGTTAGTTTCAAAAAGCAATTCTTCCCTCTTAATAGTTGTGACAAAATACGCCTATAGTTGCAAACGTGTGGCGCTGACGTCGTACACGATCTCGTGCCACCAAATCCGTCTGAGAGAAATTCTGTATGCAAGCAAGTTTGTTTTGTTGAGCATCAGCCACAGAGATCTCCAGATGCTTTTGAGTACTGGAACTAAAAGTTATTTCTGCTTATCAAGTCGATTTCGATGACCGGTCTGTGGGCACTACCCACTCAATCACTGACCCTGCCTATGATATGATATTTGTTCCTGAGTCATCTTTTTCTATACTATATTTATCATTATCTGAGTATCCACAACTCAAGTTTTCTGGAGTTTACCGTGGGACTTGGTCAATTTGTGTAAGAATTTCCCCATAATATTTATTTATGCCGGTGAGTAAGGTTGCCAGAGCTCAACAAGGGGGGGCGGGTTTAGGGTCGGCAACGCGCATGTAACTCCTCTGGAGTTTCTGGCGTACATAGGCTACGGAGACTGCTTACCATCAGGCGGGCCGTATGCTTGTTTGCCACCGACGTAGTATATAAAAAAAAATCTCGATAATAAATAACGTCACATAAAATGCTTGAATAATTTTCTAAATTGTATATGTAAAAAACATGAATGATTAATACTTTTGACAAAGACTGAAATACACAAAGTACTTGCCAATTCAATTTATACCCATTCAATTCCTGTTGTAGAAATACCAAAAAACTCGGTGTCGCAGTAAACAGACAAAACCAGTAAACTATTTACTGTGAAATTAGCTTAATATTTTCAAAACAAAAATTTTGTAAATTCATTTAGAGTTAACGTTCGAATGCAAAGCCACATTACTGGTGCGACATTACTGCTGCGGCGTTGTCGCAGACGCTGTCGCTGTTAATTTTATAGGTGAAATGAGTGACAGATTGAACGTTAAATTTAAAAGTGGAACTGCTTTGGGTGAAACTTGACCTCACGGATCAATACTCAACGCTTAATAGCATCGTTCGCAAACGTTTCTAATTCTTAAAAATTAAGATTGAACGTTCTCATCGCGGCAGTAAAGATACCGTTACTGCTGATTGCATTACTACTGAAAATGTTAATAATACGGGCAGTAACATCGATTCAAGAAATTTATATTAAAATTATCATTTATAGTAATGTGGCAGTAATGTGGCGGTGCCATACTGCTGCCGACTGCATTACAGCCGCAATTGTCAGCATTGATGGCCGATTTTGTTACATTTGCGGCAGCAATGCAGCCACGTACTGACTGGACTTCGACCATTAAAAAAGACCTACTGACGTAATGCTTGACGCCATATATGACAAAATACCGCCAAATATGGCGCCAGTGTCAGATATGACACCCCAAAGAAATGGGATAAGCAAGGATAACGCAAACCCCGATTCATGCAGTCCCGACCTCCGTGTCTGTGTCCTGTCCGTGTTGAATGGGGCACAAGATCGACAGGAGTAGAAGAAGAGAGAAGAGGCCTACATCCAAGGTTGGATCATCAAAAGGCCACATTGATACAACAATGCAGTAATATCGCACTGCAAAATGCTGGTGCAGTCTAAATCCGAACATTTCTCGTTCAAGTCAGACTACTCTTTTGTACTCTACTCTGTCTGTATTCTGTAGTCGTGTCTTCAAAGTTACTTAACAATTGAATTGTGTTGGCTGCCTTTGTTAGCTCTGAATAAAGGAGCTTTAAGTCTCTAGTGTTTACGTGATGTCTATTGGGTGTAAAGTAGGTAACGTGGTAGCGGAACTATAGATCGTTTCATCCACCATGACGTGCAGATTTGTCAAATCTAGCCTTTAATAATATGATAATACGGGTCAAGGCACACGTTATTGTGAATGACACGATTTTTAATAATAATTACTAATAACGTATGGCTATCACCAGTTTTTGTTCTTCCTCGCGTTGTCCCGGCATTTTGCCACGGTCATGGAAGCCTGGGGTCCGCTTGACAACTAATCTCAAGGTTTGGCGTAGGCACTAGTTTTTACGAAAGCGACTGCCACCTACTTCCAGAGGGTAAACTAGGCCCTATCGGGTTTCTGTGCGCGCGGCAGGCAATAAATAGAGAAGCATGGCGGGAAACAGCGAAAAAAGCCGTACAACGACCGCAATGACCACGACTACTCTGACAAGAGTATACGACTAAGAAGGAAGGATTGGGATTAGTCCGGTTTTCTCACGATGTTTTCCTTCACCGAAAAGCGACTGGTAAATATCAAATGATAAGTACCACAAGTTTTGACATTGACGTGTTTGCTCACATCTACGAAACTTACTTTTTATGCATCTCGCTCGTACTGGCATATTAGTGCAAGCGAGATGTATAGAAAGTAAGTTTCGTAGACGTGAGCGAATATGTCAATGTCAAAACTTGTGGTAGCCGTACTTATGTGACGTCGAAAAGTTTCTAAAATTTAGAAATATCCACATGGGATAAAATCAGAACATTCTCATATTATCGTATGGAAATCGAAATTTTCTATTTCGTAAATGAAAGATTCCTGTGAAGTTTTTCTAAAGTTACACAATGATTGTTTTTTTTTTTAAAGAAAGTAAATAGTCCCCTTTGCAGACCGCCACCATTCTAACTAAATTTCACGCAGATAAAATTACGCGTAGTATTTTTTAATTGTGTATTAAGAGCAGTAAACTAGAATTAACGAACAAGTGTTAATTTACGAACAAGGTGTTAATTTACGAACAAGGTGTTAATTTACGAACAAGTTGTTAATTTACGAACAAGGTGTTAATTTACGAACAAGGTGTTAATTTACGAACAAGGTGTTAATTTACGAACAAGTTGTTAATTTACGAACAAGGTGTTAATTTACGAACAAGGTGTTAATTTACGAACAAGGTGTTAATTTACGAACAAGGTGTTAATTTACGAACAAGTGTTACTTTAAGGCGCAGGCCGAAGGCGAGGGTTTAATTTCGAAAAAACAAGTTCGCAATTCTTGTACGGCCAGTGAAAAACTCAATGTTTTTCATGACCCTTGTGGGGAAAAAACTAAATTTTTAGCGAAATAATTCTTAAATACGGTGATATTTTCAAACATTCATTGGCCATTTATATATTATTATTGACAGGTTAGGCATCAAAGGCATATCTATCCTGCATATTAAATGATTATTAAATTAATCAAATTAAGTAAATATTTATAAACGTACACAAAAAATTACGATTTAAAAGTAAAACTCATTTACACCTACTTGACAAAAATATTATCCCCAATATGCCCCAGTAATGAAAAAAAAAAACTGTCGCCCGTGGCATACAATAACACTGTTTACGATCAAGTATGATGAAAAATAATTACATATTTGCATCAAATTTTATCAATTCATATTTTCAAAGAGTATAGGTTGGTATAGGTAATATGATATATAACATAGACTTGTATGTATTTCCCAGCACAGAACAATAGTGTTCCGGACCTTTGGGAGGCGTGCGAGGAGCCGAAGCCAACACGTGGAGACCCTTTTGACACGTTAATGAAATATACACCGAGCGACTGCTGTCCTTGCCCGTGTCAGGGGGCGCACGTTCCCGCCGGGGTGTAAAGACAAGGAAGAAGTTGATGAAATCCAAAAATACCTATATAGATTTATTATTACTGTTTTGCACTTAAAATAAATAGATATTATATAAAATAAGAAGATAATGTCATATATTTTCTAAATATAGCCTTAGACTGCCAAATAAATCAACGTAATCTCATTTATCACCCGGAAATAACAATAGGAAAAGCCATTCGTATCAGTAACGTCAATATGACACACACAATATCATCCAAATAGACGTATCAATAACTGTAAATAATAACTGTTAACTTCAAAAATAACTAAACATTTTTCGCCTTATTACAACGGCTTAAGGTGCAAAAGTGCTAAAATATATTTGACATTTACTAACCACTTTTAAAAGTAAAACGGCAGTAGCAAGATTCTTCTCGCCAAAACGGCAATATCTGAAGCCTTCTGCAAACACCGTCCCGACACCCTATTCTCAGAAAGAGATAAACATATAAATTCCAACGAGAGCGACTGAATAAAAAAACTACCGCATTGTATATACCCGAGCTAACTGCATTTGAAAAGTCACTGAAATTTGAGATTTATTACATTACATAAAGGTCGAAATTAGAATGAATTTTCAAAAGCAAATACGACGGATGCTTTCAACATGGCAGTTTCGTAGCAAGCCACTGATTCCCGCGCTACAGTTTGTCGGTGTTCGTAGCCCCCGTAGCACGTCTACGCCGCGTAGCCGGTTCGGAATTGAAATTGAATTGAAGTTATGGGTTCAATTAAATTGTTTTCTTCCAAGTGATATATGTTATGTAAAAAGTGGATAAGTTCGTAGCTGATTCACCGACGTACAATATCATTGTGAGAGGAAATGCGACAAGTTTTCTTGGACTTGACGAAGGTAATGAAAAAAGTTTTGCGTGTTTTAATTTTTAATGTTTTGAAGACGGAAGAGTAAGTTAAAATTTAGTTAATAAACTAATATAGGTTTTTTTTTTGATTTAAACAAAGGTGAAAATATTTAAGGGAAATTTTATATACTAAGTACAAAATTATTTCTATAAATACACATATAATTGCATGTTTTAATATATCTTATGAAAAGATTATGAATGCAACTTTATTTTAACAGGACACAACATTTCAATAAAATAATTTATACACCAAAAATACAAATGGGAACCAACTTCATTATAAAATATTTTACAGTACATAATTATGGTGCTAATAAATTTAACCGAGACTATATATGAATATAAACTACATATTGATAAACTTACACACCGTGGGACTTAGTCAATTTGTGTAAGAATGCCCCTATAATATTTATTTTTCTATCACAAATACTCCTGTTTTCGCGAAATTACCACATTATAAAATTACCGAAACTTGTTATGATTTTTTTATAAGAATTGAAATTAACATTTCCAAAATGAAAGTTTTTTTTTGTTTCCCGGAAATTTTTCATGAAACATCCGAAAAATTTTCTTTTTTTTTTAAACGCAGCTAACGGTCCGATTTGAAGAATGATTAAGACACGTTTAAGATCTTGGAAAGATCTTAAAAATATCGATAACTAAACGACATGTCAAAGTTGACGTTTATTCCGCTGTGATCCCAATAAGACCTATCTACGATATTTCTAACGTCAAAGTGACATTGGTTGCCCGAATCGAGCTGCTTCTGTCAATTATACGACATACAAACGATATCTAAATGAGAACTTATCTGAACCAGAACTTATCGTTATCGTATCTCATTCTTCGAATCGGGCCGTATATCCCAAGCTGTCAATCATAAATGTCGAAAAGTGCCTGTTGTGACTCGTCGTAAATTTCACGACAGACTGGTTCCTTGTTACAGGCACCAACTTGGAAATATCTAGTTAGGCGGAATTTTCGACTTATTTCAATCATGTGAGGCAATGGAGGAAAAAAAACGGCCAGAACCCCTGGTATAGTGTAAATTTTTTCGATAGGGTGACGTGACGTACGCGTTTGCGTTAAGTCTCATTTTTTATTGGATTTAGAAACAGCGCGCCAAGTGGGATGTTTTGGAAACTCAAAATCCCATACAAAATGAGACTTAACGCAAACACGTACGTCATGTCACGCTATCAAATAAATTTACACTAGGGGTAAGTAAGTAAGTAAGTAAGTAAGTAAATATTCTTTATTGCACCACAAAGAAGACAAATTTAAAAAAACAGATTTACAATGTAAAGAAAGGTAGCAACAAGCGGTCTTATCGCTGTAAGCGATCTCTTCCAGACAACCTTACAGTACCCCTAGTGTAAATAAATTCGATTTCGAAACGTGACGTACGCGTTTGCGTTTAGTCTCATTTTGTATTGGATTTAGAAAGAGCGCGCCAAGCGGGACGTTTTGGAAACTCAAAATCCTATACAAAATGAGACTTAACGCAAACGCGTTCGTCACGTTATGATATCGATCAAATTTACACTAGGGGTACAGGTCACAGTTCTCAACCGATTCTCGTGTAATTTTGTAGCTAGATTTTAATAATGAAATAGGTTATTTTGTCGATTCAGTTTTTTTTTTTCAAAATGCGGTAATAGGCATAAAGACTTAAGAACCAATAGGGTTTATGGCGCTTAAGATCATTGTGAGTTCACTCTGATAACGTCTAAGTATTTACACTTTCACATTTTCTAAGCTTCAGGTCGACATCTTAGTACTACTAGTATATATTTAATCCCACCTACGTGTACACGTTCAACGCAGCTGGCCAACTTTATTGTCATGCGTGCAATAGAGTATTTAAGAGCAAGTTCGGCCTGGCCAGCTACATTAGGGCTAATGCTAGACAAGGTCCGTAATGTTTATTTAGGGTCGCCGTCATCGAAAATGATGAGGAGCACTATATATATATCATCGTCTAGTGCCCACTGCAAAGCTTTAGCTTACTGGGTTCTTGGTCGATTTGTGTAAGTTTTTTTTTTATATTATAGGACATCAGTACACAAATTGACTAACAATAAGTTCCACAGTAAACTCAATTTGACTTGTGTTGTAGGTACTTAGACAACGATTTATATAATATATAAACACTTAAATACATAGAAAACCCCAATGACTCAGGAAGCAATATTCGTGCTCGTCACACAAATAAATGCCCTTACCAGGATTTGAACCCGGAACCATCGGCTTCATAGGCAGGGTACACACTAAGCCAGTCCGTTCATAAGATTGTCTTATAATATTTATTTTATAAACTGATATGAACTTACGGTTGTTATAGTTCGTGTCGTGACATCCATCCCGGCAAAATTCTAAGTTTATAAGGTTTTGCAATATGGGTCTTTTATCTGAGTCAAATTTTTTATAAAAAAATATAGTGGCACTCCGGGAGTACCTTCAGACGTGAAAACTTGAATCCCATCTTAAATAAGTTTATGACAAAAATTTCATTTTAGGTACAAGCTTTTATCGCTGACTGTACTTTTTTTCCACAGGCAACTAATACTCATCGAGACAATTCTAAAAACCCCAAACACAATTGCATTGTTTAATCACAGAATTTAATATAATTTATATCAATCAGTGGTAATCGCTGTGGGCCACACATATTGTTAACAATATAGTAATTATTTTTGTAAGTATTACTTGTAGTGGCTGTTTGTTTACCCTAATAAAGAGAAGAAAAAAAAATCATATGGCTACCTCCTGTCTCCATCATCAGATCAGCTTGATGGTACCATAATATTACATTGTCACCCGACTTACATATGTATGCAAATTTTCAGCTTCACCGGAAACCGGGAAGTGGGTCAAATTTAACTTGCAAGATTTGTCCCATACATACTAACAGGGCAAGTTAACTAAAAGCTTGTAAAAATACCAACATTCATGTTTATCTATATAAGTGTCGCTAGTTCAATGGTATTTCCCATCTCAAATAATGCCCAACGCGCCTAAAGAAGTGTTCACTTCAAAAAAATAATTTTCATTCCACACAATCTTAAGCAACAGACAATTTAAAAATTAATTTGTATAAAATCCACAAAGACAAAGGGAAAATCTAGTAGCAATGATTAAGTATCTTTCCTTCTTGTATACGCCTGTCAACCGTCAAGTCATGCATTATTTAAACTAGTCGATAATATAAATAATAATATATATTCTACAGTTAATTAAAATATTTTTACCGCATCTATTCAGCTTGCAAAGGCTCACTTTATTATTTAAGAACTGATGAGAAAGTTACATTTCATCCACAAGTCCAGCTATTGCTTTACAAAAGCTGATAAAATCACCATGCACTGTCTTTTACAGACCGTACAATGTTAGTCGTATTTAAAGCTCCTAACACCTTGATACTGGCGAAATAGTCCCACTGGACTAAAGCTATAATTTTAAAACAATGAATGAATGAATAACTTAAACCCTAAAACGCTATGGAATTAATTCCTTTATTGACGTCATGCCCTAAACTGCTTAAAATATCCCTTCTATTATCGGAGCCTGAATAACTAATGGTCATTTCACGTTTACATCAATTAAACCATAAACACATTAACTGAACTTTTATAAACCTTACTGGTAATGGAAATAAGGTTTATTATTGTAAAAAAAAATCGTAGACTCGACGATAACTGACTATTTTTAAGCTATACAGCAAAAGTGTGTCTGTACAGTTAGTACCTAAACAACCGATATAAAGGTTATCGATTTAAATTTATTTTGAGGCGATTTTAAACTTCTAGTAACAGCGCGTGACTGAATTGTTATTTCATTATTTGATGAGTTGTATTAAAAATAGTAAGTTTAATAGGATTTTCAATATAACGTGGTTGTATTTGTTTAAGCTTAGAATAAATTTAAAAGTGGAAAAATTACTGTCTTGGGTTAGACTTGAACTCACGGCCTCTGGATCGATACTCCAGCGCTCTGCCATATGAGCCACCAAGACCTCATCCATATGCAGTAAATTTTCCACCATATGGGTCCAGGGGACCCTAGAAACAGCTATTCTAAGCTTTAAAGCATCGTTCGCAGACGTTTCTGCTTGTTAAAAATTAATTTTTTATTTGTTTAATACATATATTACTAACTCCATATCATGAGACGTGATGAAGACCATGTAGTGAAAATCGCATTAAGCTTGCCAGAACAAAAGCGAGGGAGAGGCCGCCCGCCATCGACCTGGTGGTCAAGCATCGAAAGAGACCTTAAGAAAGCCCAATTGCCAAAATCGACTACCCAGGACATCAACCTGGCGCCGTAGAGTGAGGAGACCTGACCCCAGATAACGGGACCAGGGACGGAAGAAGAAGATATATAACTAACTTTGGTGGACTCGGTTTCCGATCATATGGACAAGGGTATACAAGTAGACGTGTTATACTTCGACTTCCAAAAAGCATTCGATCGCGTGGATAACGATGTGCTATTGAGCAAGTTGTGCGATATCGGTTTTTCCCCGCAACTACTCCGTTTCTTCGCTAGTTATCTCCGCGATAGGAGTCAATATGTGCAACATGGCTGCTTTATATCGAACACTTATCAGACTAGGTCTGGGGTCAGTCAGGGATCGGTACTGGGTCCTTTGCTCTTCGGTATAATGATTAATGACCTGGCATCCGTTCCGAGTTTCGCTAGATGCCTTCTTTATGCCGATGACTTGAAGTTGATCTATGGAGTACAAGGAATCTCAGATTGTGAATCTCTTCAAAAGGATCTTGACCAACTGCGCGAGTGGAGCGTAAAAAATAGACTATCCTTTAATGTCTCTAAATGTGCGGTTATAAGTTTTAGCAAGGCACGAAATCCACTTAACTACACATATATTTTGGGTTCAGACGCAATAGTTCGTGTTAGCTCCATCCGTGATCTCGGTGTCATTCTAGACTCTCGTCTCAATTTCCATGAGCACCTGAATGCATTGACCCGTAATTGTTACAAGAGGTTGGGATTTGTCATTCGAAATGCCAGGGATTTTACTGACTCAAGAACAATAAAACTGCTCTACAATGCCTTAGTGAGGAGTAAGCTTGAGACGGCCTCTGTCGTTTGGTGTCCCTACGAGACAACATATGTCTTACAACTGGAAAAAGTACAGAAAGTGTTCTTGCGCTTCCTATACAAAAAAATGTACGGGTATTACCCATTCCTTTATCCTACCAAGTTTTTGTTGGGAATGATGGGATTTAACTCCCTAGAGGTAAGACGCAGCTCAGCACTTCTCACTACAATCTGTAATATCTTACGCGGTGACTCTGACTGTGTCGAGTTAACAACACAAGTAGTGCGTCTGTTTGTCCCAACACCTTCTAGATTTGAGTTTCGGCCTCGTAATCGCTGTCTTTTATCTGTGCCGGGTTCCCGAACTGTGTCGCGCAGGAACGCTCCTTTTGTTCGAGCTTTACGCAGCTTGAATTCACTCCTCGCATCAGCGCCTGAATGTGATGTGTTTGCAAGTAGATGGATGTCAGTGCGTGATGAATGTCTGAGGTTCAGCGAGATGATGGATATTCGTCCCTCCTCTGTGTTATAAGTGTCACCTGTATTCTAATTAGTATTTTGATGTTTCATGTCAACTCTTTCCAATTATACATGTCTAGATTGTCTAGGTTCAATATGTAATTTCACAGTGCTTTAGTTTTAACTGTTATACTGTGTTAATTAAAATGAATAAATAAAATAAAAATAAAAAAAAAATAAAACTGTATTGCTGTTTCTTCTTCTCAGTCGTATACTCTTGTCAGAGTAGTCGTGGTCATTGCGGTCGTTTGCCGCTATGCTTCTTTATTTATTGCCTGCCGCACGCACACATTTAAAGGTGACCCGGTGAAAACTTTCACTTTGTTTTTTTTTATTCTACGTCGGTGGCAAACAAGCATACGGCCCGCCTGATGGTAAGCAGTCTCCGTAGCTCATGTACGCCTGCAACTCCAGAGGAGTTACATGCGCGTTGCTAACCCTAAAGAGAAGGGTTAGAGCCGGTGTAGCTTTATTTGACGTTTATAACCGCATTGTAATATGCCTACTTGAATAATAAACTATCTTTATTTATTGTTTTGGTTTGTTTGCTTGTTTGGTTTGATAGTGGCTACGTCAAACCATGACTGTCTATTACCCATTTTGTCAGAAATTATAAACTCAATTTACTCTAGTACAAATAAACTGATAATATTGTACATATGTAGTTATATGCCAGCCCCGGTTGATAAATAAAGGCGCGTAAAAAAATTTAAAAATACTCTTACGCGAAGATCACGACTTACTTAACATTGAAACTTTCTTTTCCAACGCTTTTGCAGGAAAAATGACTTTATTAAATGCTGTTCAGGCTCTACATTGCTAAATTGGCACGTCTCATGCAAAATTAATGCCGTTTAAGTACGCTATTCCAGCTCATTCCATATTTGATGAGTCTGTGTTGACTCGTTATAAGCTCGCTAAATCCTTTTATTGACATAATTTTAACAGTTAATTTTGGTGTCTTTGTTTCAACTTGGGCAAAAATGATTTCGTAATATTTCGTATGTCCGTTATGTCCAGATGCTCTCCCTTACAGCACTGCTCATTCCCACCTGTTTTGGCATTGAAATATTCGCTCACGTCTTCGTAAATTACTTTTCATTACACTTGCTCGAAAAAGATCTTATTTCATGCAGGTGTACTGCAGGAAAAAGGCGTATATTATTCCCGTGGGAGCTATAGATTGTAAAAAAGCCATAACTCCCTAGGGAGTTATGGCTTTTTTATTATTATGTTACTTATTCATACAAACTAAATAGCATAATGGAGTTTTAGTTTTAAAATACTGACATTTATTATTTAATATTTTTGTTTATGTTTAAAAATACTTAATTTAATTAATTTTATAGCCGTTTAAAATATTTTTAAATTATTTTCAATTGTGGCTGAATAATGCCGAATAGGTATGTGCCGTCGATGCCTATAACCTGTAAAAAAAATGACAATATGGCGGCCGAATGTTTGAAAATGTCACCGTATCTAAGAATTATTTTGCTTAGGATATAGTTTTTTCTTCGCAAGTGTGATGAAAAACATTGTGTGTAACTCCGGGGGTAAGAATATTGCTAACCCGATTCTTTAATGCACACCAGCCGTCGGTTGTCGTGCACGTAACGACCTCTTTTGCAAAATTACACTTACGTCGTTGCAAAATGTACTATTGTCGATAAAGTAATATGTATATTTAAATAATGAAACATTTTTTGTTCCACATATCCGCATCGCATCTACAAAGATAATTAAATAAAACAAATACCATCTTAAAACACCCATTTTACAAAGAACGAAATGAATAAAATAGTGGTTGATTTTCCTTGAAATTGCTGACAATAGACTCAATAAAGAGTAAGAAAGAAAAGGGAAATTAAAGACGCCTTTTACGACAAAAACCACGCCAAGATCTTTCTGACGATTCAAATTGAGGTAGTGCAAGGGGCCTACCGCTAAAATCGAAAACCGTCATTTTATTTTATTTGTCTCTCTACTGTCCTTGCATATTTTACCGACAGAGGCTATAAACGAACAGAAATTAAATATTTACCCTCGAATTTGCCCGCGTTGCGAATGTTGGTAAAAGAAGCTTGCGAGAAATTGGAGTTTTAATATTGAATTTTAACACATTTTAATCAAAATTTTAATTTTAACTCTCATTTCTTTATTAATTTTATTTTTATTTTCCTTTTGTAAGAATTCGATATGTTTTCTGAAAGAGCTACGTATTTGTATGATTTGTTATGACATATATTTTTTTTTATCAAATTTATATTAAGAAAAGTAACTGTATGTAATTGCATGATTTCTATAGTAATCTAAATTGTATTTTTTTCTTATTTATTACATGTTAATTATAAGATGTAATGTTTTGAAAAGATGTGTCCCGCCGAGTTTCTTGCCGGTCCATATTGGGATACCCTCCTACAATTGAAGGGGGATTTAAATCTCTCGGGTCAGAGGTGTAGGGTTAGAGCCGGTGTAGCTTTATTTGACGTTCATAAGCGCATAGTAATATGCCAACTTGAATAATAAACTATCTTTATCTCTATCTTCAAGGGCAAACGCCATTATAAGAAAACCGTACAAGTGCAAGTTTTTATAGCGACAACATTATTATTATTGTAGTTTGTGGGCCTTTGAATACCACGTCGACCAGGCATTGGTCTATTGTGACAGCCCTTTAAAGTTCATTACTGATGCCCGTTGAATCCAGGAAATTCCAGATTCTTTGGGCCGTAATGTTCTGTACCTCATAGGGTTGCAATACGTGCGACGTACCGACAACATAAATACATCATTTGTGAAAATTTCTACTGTCTAACTATCACGGGTTACAGACGGATAGACAGACAGACGGACAGCGGAGTCTTAGTTATAGGATCCCGTTCTAGTGCGGAACTCTAAAAATCATACGGAAACTAATTTATATTTAGATAGGGCAGAACGAAATGACACAGACTTCGCTGGTTCGGCCATTTACTGAGGATGGGTGAGGATCGAGGTGTTAAGAGAACTTATTTGGGACAACCGACTGGTCGCCGTCCAGTGGGTCGGCCCAGATACCGCTGGAGCGATAGTGTACAGGCGGATCTGTGCCAACTCAAAGCCGATAACTGGCAGGAAGTGGCACAGGATCGGGACAGGTGGCGTTCTCTCGTTTTGGAGGCCAAGACCCTCTTTGGATCACTGCACCACAATAGTTAGTTAGTTTAGTTTAGATAGGGCAGACTCTAAACAAATTAATAAAAGATTATCGTTGGCTCGATAGAAAAAAAAATCAGAAAACATGACTTTTTTATCGGTAATAAACAAGCATACGGCCCGCTTGATGGTAAGGTCTTCATAGCCTATTTACGCATGCAACTCCAGAGGTGTTATATGCGCGTTGCCGACCCTAACACTCCGCACCCTCGTTGAGCTCTGGCAATCTTACTCACCGGCAGGAACACAACACTATGAGTAGGGTCTAGTGTTATTTGGCTGCGGTTTTCTGTAAGGTGGAGGTAATTCCCCAGTTGGGCTCTGCTCTAGATCTGGAATGACATCCGCACACAAAGCGAGATGACATTCACAGTGCCCATAACCTGTCTTAAAATGTCTAACTTTCATTTAGGTTTGTTAAATTGTACATTATATCGTTACCCTGCAATGCTTATCAATTAAATTTTAGTATAAACAAAGAGAATTTACTGATATGTGTTAAATATCAAAAAGTGGCGCCATCTAATAGATCAAAGGCCAAAGGTATGGAGTTTCGAGCGATGGCGCCACAACCTTTAACTGATGCCCGGTAAGATGGCGCCACTATTTAATATATGAAATAGTATATAGTGAAAATATAAGGATCAAAGTAAAATGGCTTACTGTAGCTACAAAATTTTATTTGACAATACACCGCTATTTCAAATTTTCTTTGTTATAAAATAGCTAGTGATATAGCTGAGAGATTTTACGAATAAAATTTAAAATAAATCTTTATTTTCAGAGTTATTGGCATAAAAGGTATAAATCCGCGCGACGGCCATATCTTCGGCCGCAAGTTCCGCGCGGCGTGCCATATCTTTTGTCCCCTTATAATTTCCTGGTTTTTCTGTCACATTTACACTGTTTTACTGACTTCAGAAGAAATCATTGGCATCGTCGCAAAGACAATGGCAATGTAGTCAAGGTATTAAATATCAATACGGAAAAAGTGACAAAATTATGTACATACTACCTGAATATATGGGCAATAAGGTCGTGTATACATATTTTTGGCACTTTGTCCGTATCGATATTTAATACCTAGACTTTAGCTAAAATTATCCTTTGCTTAATTTACTTCTTAACGGAAATTAGATTATTTATTGAGTAGGTATATCAAAGTTAAACTTTAAATTATGATATGATTGTTATCAATTTCATATTCTTGAACTTTTGACAAGACTGGTTAATTATACGAAAACTTTGAGCGTTAGCGTAACAAACATAAATTTAATTTTTGTCGAAGCGGTTTGATAATAAATATAATGTATAAGATTGCCAGAAATATAATTTTATACATAAAAGTGTTTAGACATGAATAATAATTTGATCATAATTAAATAAAGGCCCTGTTTCACAAAGTATGAGTAAAGTATTGGATAGCTAATTAACGAATAAAATGACTGCCAGATAAAACTACCTTAAGTTGTAATGTTAAAGTAAGCTAGGCATATAAGGCCCAGCTTAATTTAAAATGAAATATTATTAAAAATCAGGATATTATGTAAAACTCACGCAATATAGATTTCTCACTTAAGTAATTAAGTTTCTTCATATACCGAAATATAACTGCACTCTTGGTTCGGGTCAAAATAAACGTTTTATTGAAGTACTATTTTGGGCCTTATTAAACACGATCAGGGTATTAGGCACAACAAAATATATACATTTTGATCGTGATATTACAGAATATAAAATTATGATTTTAATTATTAAATTTTATTATTAAATTTTTAGTGTTAGAGTTATAAAAATAACAATATTTGATATCTTAACAGTAGAAGGATATTTTTAATTAGTGGAGACATTTGTCTTTGGGCTTTACTATGCTAAAGATATAAGAAATTGTCTATTGTATTCGAAAATAGTAGGCTAAAACTAATATTAAATCTTCATTAGTTACAGCTCTTTTAACATAAACATTAAACGAAAAAAGATACGCTAATGATTTTTCATTTTGCGGTAATTTTGTGGGCTTTATTGAACTCGAGACGTTTTAAAGAATCACAAAGTTGAATAACATTGAGACACTACACATATACTTTTTTAAAGTCAGTAATTTCTTATAATTAATCAAATCGGCCTTGTTAACAGATCGAAAAAACTAAAATTATCTTTAAATATTTAAATTTATTCAATACAGCCCGGGACCCATATACTTATATTAAAACACGTATTAAAACAAGAAATTCAGTAAAAACCAACTTTGTTTTCGTAAACGCGCAGACGCAAACTCCCTTTCTGACTGTATGGATGCTTCTGACAAAATAGTGGCGCGTGCGAAGACAAGCATTGTTGCCGGCTCATAATATCTGCTACTTGTATGTGCTCGTGGTGTGTTGAACAAATCATATTAGTGCAAATGCTAATTTTGAATGCTGGGCCTTGTTTCCCGCCGGGCCTTATATGCCTCACCTTATTTTTCTGTCAGTTAAGCTAATTTGAAGATTGAGAAACGCCAATGATGACTTTATTCGTCAGATAAGTGGCAAGTAGCTTATTCAGGACTTTACTTGGAAATTATGAAGCAGGCCCTTAATCAAATAAATTTAAATACACGAACAGAAAAAGGGAAAATAACTTAAATGTATAATAAGTATTCAATAATTAATATATTATTATTACATACTAACGGAAGCATATTACATCCTTCAATCATGGTTTACAATTAAATTCGATATTCAACTCAGACTACAAAATAAGTTAAATAATTACTGATACCACACAGACGAACCCACGGGCAAAATCTAGTATTATATAAATTGGTTGAATGAAACTTGTTTCAAAATTTGATAGGTTTGTTTTGGTGTTGCGAATTTATTTAAATTACCGAATTTATTTAAATTCCCTGTAATTTGAATAAATTCGCAACACCAAAACAAACCTATCAAATTTTGTCGAACAATCTCGCAATGTAATAACGGTTTATATCGGTAATAACGAGAATCGTTTGCAGTTACCAGATCGTTATCGTTATTACGAGTACATACCGTGGCTTTCATTTAGAGAAAGTTGAAAATCCAATTCAGAATTAATACCTGTAATTAAGATTGGGTGAATAGCCAGGGCATTAGAAGGGGACAAAAGACAGCGCGTCGTGAGAAACTTGCGACGGGAAGAAATGATCGCGCGACCTTTTACCATTTATCTCAAATACCAATACTTCTGTTAAATAATGTTTCCCTCGTCATAAGCTAATTTCGGCCCGATTTGAAGAATGCAATACGATAACGATAAGTTCTGGTTTAGATAAGTTCTCATTTAGATATCGTTTGTATGTCGATACGACCTTCAAACCTTCAAGAAAAGAGCGTACTCCCATCTTAAAGGCCGGCAACGCACTTGCAACCCCTCTGGTGTTGCAGGTGTCCATGGGCGGCGGTTATCGCTTACCATCAGATGATCCGTCTGCTCGTTTGCCTCCTCTACCATAAAAAAAATGTGTAAATGACGGAGGCAGCTCGATTTGGGCAACCAATGTCACTTTGACGTTAGAAATATCGTAGATAGATCTTATTGGGATCACAGCGGAATCGAAATAAAACGTCAATTTTGACATGTTGTTTAGTTATCGATCTTTTAAAGATCTTTCTAAGATCTTATCGTAGAACTTATCGTTATGGTATCTAATTCTTCGAATCGGGCCGTTAGTAAAAAAATATTAAAATTATAATGTTTCCCCATTTACTCCAAGAACCAATTAAGAGATTGACAACATTTTTTTCTTATTAAAGCTCGAATAAAATGAAATCCATCTCTAAAACGGCTTTCGTTTTAGTACAAATTAATACAATTTGGAGTCAAAAAGCATAAATTTAGGACAATGGAGTTATCGTTATGAATATTAAAGCTCGTCGGAGCTAAAATAAAAATGAAACAGTAAATGTATCGGCTTTGTCCATTTTTTCGTTAATTGCTGAGCAATTAGTTTCTTTTATATATATACGATTGTTTTATAATGATAGGCAATATAGTAGGTTCGTAAATAAATGAATAAGTCGGTCTTTGTTCTTGAATGTGATGGAAATTTAGTAATAGATCTATCACTAAGAAATAACTTTACTAATGGATGTTTTTTTTTTTCAATAAAAAATATATTTTGTTTACATTTTTACGATTTGGTGTCATTTGAGTCTCGATTTTTACATTTAACAACACTTTTGAAAAAGAAGTCACGGTAAATAAGTAACAATTGTAAATCAGTCGTTTATTTAAATACCGAATAATAATTTTTAATTACCAAAATAGCATACCATCAGGACCCCTATACTTGGCGCAAAACTAAGTGGCGAGTCAGGTCATAATGCCATCTCTTTCACTCTTGGTTGGTCTTAACAAGGGTAAAGGAGATAGCATTATGATCTCAGTGGCCAGTTAGTTTTGCGGCAAGTATAGTGTAAAATTATCCGATAGCGTGACGTGACGCGTTTCCGTTGTCTCATTTTGTATGGGATTTAGAAACAGCGCACCAAGCGGGTCGCAGACGCGTACGTCACGTTACGCTATCGAATAAATTTACACTAAGGGTACAGATCCACAGCGCAGGTTTTGTCATATTATAGAAAGCTCATCCACCTCAGTTTTCATTAAAACAGAATGAATTTCTAGAATTTAAGGTGCAGTAAAAAAAACCTCATAATTGATAACAATTTTCATATTATTATTATTTTTTAAAAATATTTTTTTTTCTTATTTATTTACAATAACAATATACATAATGAATATATACAGATGATTACTATAACTAGCTTCTATCTAAAATAGACCCTTGAGGCATTGTACCAAGGATGCTGGCGGCTGGCGTTGTATCGCAATACTGATCCATTGTGCGAGGAAGCCAGCTCTTCGGTCACCAGTTATTAGATTTTTTCAAAGTGCGTTTTAGACTTATGTTCGTGTTTTTTTTCCATGGAGCAAAAGTCGAAAACTCAGGATTCGAATCACTGAAGTTACTAGAGAAAGGACTAAAAACTGCTAAAAAAATTTTTGCCAACCGTATTATCTAAAAAAGCGCTCTAAATTTTTAAATCTTACCGGGATTCAGACCCGGGACCATCGGCTTCATAGGCAGGGTCACTACCTACTCGTACAGTCAGCGTCAAATACTTCGTAGCAGTCAAAGTAGCCAAATAGTTCGGTACACCATATATTTAGTATGGTGTACCGAACTATTTGGCCACTTTGACTGCTACGAAGTATTTGACGCTGACTGTACTAGGCCAGACCGACCGGTTATCAAGTGACGGGTATGGGATCGTATATGGAGGTATAATACATAATTATTTCTGCAGGTAATCAAGAAGACTACCATACACGTCACGTCCCCGACAAAGTGGATTTTTTGTGGAATGCCCCATTTGTTCATAATGGCCTTGCGATAGCGTTAATATCAACAAAAAGAAAACGAAACAACACGCTATAGTCTCTCTATCACTCAACCATATTAGTGCGATAGAGACAGATAGGGTTTCGTTTCTCTGCGTTTGATTGGCATCTTAAAAAAAATGAAAAATTGTTTTTTTCCTTATTGAGTTTAGTTTACAAATTGCCAATTGTTTGAACTTCATTTAAGGTGAATAAACCTGTATCAGGATGCCCCGCTCCTCGATAATTAACTATTATCTTAGGCCCCCAGTTCCAGTTGCGTTGGCTTTGGCGTCAGTTACAACTGATTTCATAGCTCATTATACCTACGATCTGTTACTCTGTAACGTTTCATTATTCCTGTAGCTGTTCTGAGTGTGGCAGTTGTTCTGGAATACTGAACAGAATTAAAGCCATAAATAACGTTGTGAGTGGTTCATTGCAGCCGTATAGCCAAAGAGTAAATACATTTGAGTGTGGAAGATATTTTGAAATGCGAATTTTAGTTTTAATATGTAACATATACAAAGTAATTCATGAGACGTGAGCAGGACTACAGCCTGCACAATCAGTAAATGTTAATGAATCGTTCACAATCATATTAAGTAAAACAATCACGCTTATTTTGTGTTATTTAACTTTTTGGTAAGGAAAAATTTGAGTATCTATAGTCTATTTTTTTATCCCGTAGACTAAAATGACATTTCATATGTTGCTGGTTTTTTACGTCTTATAAATAATGATGTGCAACAACCGGTACTAACCGAAAATAAACTATTGGGAGTTACTTATATAGGCATGTAACACCATTTTGAGACATTTAGAAAGTTTGTATCCAGGTCTAAACACAATATTTCTAATATTTAAAAGCGATTTTATTGTAAGATTAACAGTCACCTCGAAGCTCATAATGCAATTTTTAAATGTTTGAGTGGATTAGGGTTCACTAATGTTTAACCAAAACAATGTTGGCAAATTTTCATTTTACAAATAACGTTTCACCAAAGTATTATTTGGCAAATATGTTATTCCGCAAATGTATCATTTTACAAAAAGTCACTTGACAAATAATCATTTAGTAAAATACATTATTACAATATGTCAAAATACAAAGTATCAATTTTATATTTTTCATGTCACCTAGTAATATGTTTAGCAAATTTATACATTCACCAAACTTTGAGGGAATAATTTTGCATGGTTGCAATTTTCATTTGGGCCAGATTATTTTGAGGTAAGTTACTTAGTTGCAAGACAAGCAAGCAATCGTTGCTTACATTTTTCGCGTTGTTAAAAAAAAAATAACCTCGAAGCCTAAGGCGGGAGCGAAGCTCCCGCCTTAGGCTTCTAACCTAACCTATCCGAGTCGGATTGTCCCGACAGGTCTGGCTCGCTTACAGTTTATTAGTACAGAAACACATGTCAAATAATACATTATAGCAAACATTTTTTGACCAATGATTGATTTATTTGTTAACTTTGTTGTTAAATAATCATTTGTCAAAAAGATCTGTTATGAAATGAAATTTTATTAGTTAATTATTTGGTAATAAGAATAATTTGTCAAAAATATTGTTGTAAAAAAATTATTTGCTAAAATATAATTTTGCCAGTAGTTGGTTGCCAAGTGTCAATTTGCTAAACATCTTTTGGCCAAACGACAGGACACCGTGGATTAGTAGTGAGTAGATTTTATTTATTATTTAAAAACCCATTATATCGGCAACGCGCATGTAACTTCTCCAGAGTTGCAGGCGTACGTAGGCTACGGAGACTGCTTACAGGCAGGCCGTAAGCTTGATTGCCACCGACGTTCTATAAAAAAATGAGACCATTTTTTCTCATCGCTTGCACAAAGAATGCTAGACTAACTAAAGTAGTGACGTGGAAGTCACTCACCTTTTATTTCCCTATGGCTCGAGTGAGGTTAGTACTTCTATAGGCCTTACAGCCCAAACTCGATTTGCTTATAAACCACCTCATGGGAGAAAGGCCTTTATGTACACAAATGTTTTATTCATACAAAGAAAGGACAGACGAGTAAACACACATTACTAAGTATCACTAGGTAAAACATCCATAACTCGGGAATAAACATCCCTGTTTGTTACCAAACATTATTCACCGAAATGTAATGTACCTACTTATTTATTATTTAGAAGATTTATAAGTAAAATTGGTAGGTGCTCTCTTTTCATTGCAATACAATTTCTAACATTTAATACGAATACCAGACATAGACGTAACTAGCGTCACCCGAGCGTCGGCGTATTGTCAACTGTATGGCTGCTGGTTGACGCAACTTTGGCGCAACTGCGCAGCGACACCATTTTCCATGGTGCTGACTAGACGTCGACGCAAAAAAGACGCCAGAGTGGTGTGTACCTTAATTGTTCGTGTCAAGATTTATGGTATTTCAAGATGTCTATAAAACGTGAGCGTGTGATATGTTCATGTGATTCTTAAGTAATTTTCATACTATCCGTACCCCTAGTGTAAATATTTTCGACAGCGAAACGTGACGTATGCGTTTGCGTTAAGTGTCATTTTGTATGAGATTTTTGACTTTCCAAAACGTCCCGCTTGGCGCGCTGTTCAAAAACCCATACAAAATGAGACTTAACGCAAACGCGTACGTCACGTTTCGCTATCGACTAAATTTACACTAGGGGTACCGGTCAAAAAAAGTTTGTTTGACATTTAATACGAGTTTTAGGTACCATTAGAAGGGTTTCAAACTTGCGAAGGTCAGTTTAAAATTTGCACGCATCTGCTGAATAGGATTTCCGATTCGCGTCATCTTGATAAATTCCTTTGTTTTTTGCTCATTAATATTGTTTAAAGCGTAATATCAGTAGCTTATTATACAGTAAACTAATGTGGTAGTGTGCAGTGAATGGAGAATTAATCTTGAAACGCGTTTAGCCACCATTTTGAAGTCAACGGCCGGTAGTCCACGTGCTACTCGTAAAGTCCAGAGGGCCTACCGCGAATAACGTTCGACGTATTGCCTCCCTTTCACACTTAGGTACGAATTTACAAGTGCGACAAAGAGGCAACACGTCGAACGTGGTTCGCGGTAGGCCCTCTGTTATCGCTAACAGCTAATAAAATCACCGGACACCATACAATTTAAGTCGTATTTAAAGCTCCTAATACCTACCTTGATACTGGCGAAATAGTCCCATTGGACTGAAGCCATAATTTTAAAAGAATTAATGAACTGCTGAATAGACATTAATACCATTAAACCGGTGTTTAATGCTTAAACCACTGAACCGATTTTACATACATACACACACATAATCACGCCTATTTCCCGAAGGGGTAGGCAGAGACCACGGATTTCCAGTTGCTACCGCTTGCTTGCTTGAACCGATTTTAACCGAACTAATCTGCTTTGCTGTGATTAGACATGCTCGTGGTTAACTTTTGTAACAGCAGTGAAACTGCCACGCTGTACTGTTTAACCAAGATGATGGCTTTATAGTGTTAAAGCTTTTAAAGTGAGGATTTATAGAGTTAAAGTAAAGGGTTAGGATTAACGGAGTAAAAGTATTGGTATTAAGAGATCAGTACCCCTAGTGTAACTAATTTCGACAGCGAAACGTGACGTACGCGTTTGCGTTAAGTGTCATTTTGTATGAGATTTTTGACTTTCCAAAACGCCCCGCTTGGCGCGCTGTTCAAAAACCCATACAAAATGAGACTAAACGCAAACGCGTACGTCACGTTTCAAAATCGAATTTATTTACACTAGGGGTACTGTACCCCTAGTGTAACTAAATTCGATTTTGAAACGTGACGTACGCGTTTGCGTTTAGTCTCATTTTGTATTGGATTTAGAAAGAGCGCGCCAAGCGGGACGTTTTGGAAACTCAAAATCCTATACAAAATGAGACTTAACGCAAACGCGTTCGTCACGTTATGATGTCGATAAAATTCACACTAGGGGTACTGATGACTTTTTAGTTTGATAACTATAGGCGCATGTTACTTTACGTGAAATGTTTTTGGTGAGATTAGTAGATTAGATGATTAGATTAGATGATTTATTTCATGAAAGACAATAACAGAATAAATTTGCATTGATGTCAAAAATACAAGAATTTCTATCATGATCGTCAAAATAAAATATAAATGAAAATAATAACAATACTAATGAAATAAAATTATAGCTCCAATAAGGATTGTCAATACAATTAGAATAACAGTAAGTAGGTAAATACTTACAAAATCCAAAATATAAATGTACAATGTCAAAACTTACGAAAATACGAGAACAATAAAAATAAAAACGATAAATTAATAAAAGACCACAGATAATATCTCCCAATAGAATCGTCAACACACAACAATATAAAAAACAATGAAATAGTATCTCCCAATAAGGATCATCTGTATAATGAAAACAATGTCAATAAAAAAACAATAAGAATAAAACAATTTCTGAATCAAAATGTCAATTCCATGAACTCATTTACTGAGTACAGAGGGTTTTCCAACAAAAGGTTTCTATTGAGAAATGATAATGACAACATAACACACATACCATGTTACATACACAACATATCATGTTTGATAATGACATAATCGGACCTTCTTATTTCGAGCACCTACCTGCCGAGATAAGAAACGAGCAATGCGACGAAATATTCAGACGTAACAATTTAGGTCTGAATATTTCGTCGCATTGCTCGTTTCTTATCTCGGCAGGTAGGTGCTCGAAATAAGAAGGTCCGATTATTAGTACGAGTATTAATCATAGGAGTCATACATCTACGCAGACAAAGTAGCCGGCAGCAGCTAATATTTTATAGGCTTCAAAAATCGACAAATCAAATTAAAGTTGTAGACGTGGAACAACTGCTGCCCCAGTTTAGGAGTAAAATCGATGCTGACATTTAAAGCCTCAAGGTCGGAGACGAACTGCATACAACGTGTCTCAACCTATGGACAAACGTAGTTTTTTAGGGTATCGTAGTCACCTAGAAACCCTTATAGTTTCGCCATGTCCGTCTGTCCGTCCGCGGCTTTGCTCCGTGATCGTTAGTGCTAGAAAGCTGCAATTTGACATAAATACATTAATCATGCATGGTGACAGAACGGTAAAATAACAAATTTTTTTTATGGTACCTCACATACATGTTTTTTTTGCCTTGACCCAATAGTGTGGGGGTGGGGTTGGATAGGTTTTTCAAAACGAGTTTTCAGAAACAATTTTTTTATAAAGTTAACACTTTCGGAAATAATCGCACCGAACGAAAAAAGAAAAAACTTTTGAACCATTGGGTCCAAAAAATTGTAAAATAGCTTTCAATGAAAATTATAGCTAATATGATCAGTCCAGCCATTTTTGAGTTATTGCAATAAAACTTTTCTTCTTAGTAAAAAGATGCACAAAACCTTGCGAAGGACAGGTACTCCCTTAGTCCCTTATGCTTGTAATGTTCATGGCCTGTTCTGACAGAATAGTAACTACGAAACCCTAAACTAAGCATGGCCTGACATGCCCTTGGCCGATTTTTTATGATATAGGTGACAAACGAGCAGAAGAATCACCCATAGACTCCCGCAACACCAGCCCATGTAGCCAACATGCCAATCGTTAATGCTCCGTAGCGTAGCGTAGTCTTCTCTGTCTATCACGATTCCATATTAGGGCGACTGTGACAGTTGCGTTTCATTCGCTACGGAGTGTTAACGATTGGCATGTTGGCTACGCGGGCAGAGGGGTCATAAGTGCGTTGCTGGAGTTTAAGATAAGAGTATGGTCTTTTCTTGAAAGTTTGAAGGTCGCATCGGTCCGAAAATTAAGCAGGCGATAGTTCATCAATTAAAAGGGGATTGTATTTTTTTCGGATTCTCCTTCATAAATCAATTTTATCCTGTATAAAAAAATGTTATGGAATGTACAATTTGAGCTCTTTCAAATGATACCCCACTTGACCTAACTAGTCAGTAGTCACTAGACTTTGAAATTTTGCCCCCTTGTCATATTGGGTGGGCACTTCCCCTAGTCCATAAAAAAAATACTTTCAATATGTCTGGGTTCATAACTATTCCAAATTTGAAATCGATAGCTTAAGTGGTTTTCGAGACATTTAGCGATGTGACAGACAAACAGACAGCAAGACAGACAGACAGACAGACAGACAGACAGACAGACAGACAGACAGACAGACAGACAGACAGACAGACAGACAGACAGACAGACAGACAGACAGACAGACAGACAGACAGACAGACAGACAGACAGACAGACAGAAAGACAGACAGACAGACAGACAGACAGACAGACAGACAGACAGACAGACAGACAGACAGACAGACAGACAGACAGACAACAGACAGACAGACAGACAGACAACAGACAGACAGACAGACAACAGACAGACAGACAGACAACAGACAGACAGACAGACAAACGAACGGACAGACAGACAGACAGACGAACGAACAGACAGACAGACAGACAGACGAACGGACGGACAGAGTCACACCATAACAGTTCCTTTTGTACCTTTTTGGTACGGAACCCTAAATAGGCTTTTATAATATATTCAATCTCCTAGAGACGGTCACTAAGTAAAACATGTAATATCAAAACCCTCTGAAAATACATTTAAGAAAACTCCAATCGCTATTCGGTTTCCACCATTATGGCATTTATTTTCATTCTTTTTATTACTACAGGATTATTTCTTGGTTGTTACTGCCAGGGAATGAATACTTTACTTAATGATTAAGAATGTCTGGAGAAATCAGATCTCCTCTGGGATCTTGAGTTCGGATACTATGTACTGCGCCAAATAATGATTCTTAGGTATAATTAAATCAGTAACATTATTAGTTCGCTCTGATAATATTACTTATTGTCTTACAAGTTATCTTATCTATACTCAAGAAATTGCGAGAATGAAAATCAATTAACTTTGTTTTTTTTTATACCACGACGGTGGCAAACAAGCATACGGCCCGCCTGATGGTAAGCAGTCACCGCAGCCTATGGACGCCTGGAACTCCAGAGGTGTTACATGCGCGTTGCCGACCCTTTAAAAACCTGTACACTCCTTTTTTGAAGAACCCCATACTGTAGACCCTCGGGAAAATCTCGGAAGGGAGCTCATTCCACAGCCGGAGCGTCCGCGGGAGGAAATTCCTCTTGGTCCTTAATAATTTAATTTAGTTTGTACCCTATACCCTTTTTATACTCTGTATCTTTAGGTATTTAAATAAAAGTAAACAAAATCTACCCTCAAATGGCTCCTTAAGCCAGTTGAGGGTAGATGAAAACATTACATGATCAAATAATTTCTTAAGTAATTTAATAAATATATAATAAAACACAATCCTTTCAAACTTTCAAAAATTATACTAATAATTTTCATAGCTCTTTGTATATTGTTTTCATAAACTACTATAATTTACTAATTAAAAATGACAAAAAGAGACATTGTATAGATAATAAAAAAAATATCGTAATTCACTCCTAAATTCACATATAAGAGGATTCGATCAATTCAAACATTTACAGAAAAGTTTTTATTAATTCGCAAATTATTTCTTAATAAATTCAGACATATTTTGTTTTCCAAAAAACTGTAAAAGCATCTATTAAGCTAAAAAAATGGAAAATTTTTATAGACATAACCGTTTAAGGTAATGTAAATACAAGTCACGTATTTATTTGCTCATGGGTCCAATGGACCCATAAGTAACAAATTTTTACATTAGTAAGCTGTCGCTACAGGATTCCCGTTAGTACCTACGAAGGTATAGTCAGTAAAGCGACACTCCTCCTTTCGGTTATTGTCGACTGACTCCATTCGGCTCAGCATCGCTCCGAGCAATTATTAGGGTTGGCACAACTTGACGTCCCTTTGCATGACGACCACAGATAAGATAATGACTTGAATTATGACACCCTAAATAGCCAAAAGAGATAATGTCTTACATTAGAAAGAGACAGCATGATTTGTCCCTGAATTGCTGTCATACTTCGGTTATGTAGGAAGTGTCATTTCTTTACGGTAGTACTATTATTTATTCTGTGGTGTAGTATACTTACATCGGCTTGTTCTTACATACTTTTCTTGGTATAATGCTTTGGGACCGTGCGAAGTGCTTGGTGGGGGTAAGGAAAACGATCCCAGCGCATAAGGTGGTAAAAATTAGAGCTAACTGCGAATAGCGTCTTTAACATTTCGTACAAGTTATATGGCTAGACATGAAATTTTAATTTACGATTACTCCTGAAATATTCATTTAAATTGTATGGTGTAAGGGACCATTGTTATCTGTATGAAATGCTTAATATAACTAACGTATTCTTCTTCTTCTTCCTTGCCACTTCTCATTATTTGGGGTCGGCTCTCCTCGTTCTAAGGCGCCAGGACGGTCTGTCCTGGGTTGTCGTATCTGTAAGTTGGGCTCGCTCCAGGTCGCGGGTTATAGTAGCCAGCCACGTGGTTTTGGGTCTTCCACTGCCTTTTTTGGTGCATGGTATTGTCAACGCCTTCTTGACCACGTGATCTTCGGCACGTCTCATTATGTGGCCATACCATCAATATAACTAACGTATTGAATTTGATAATTATCAATACTGTATCCGTTTAAATAGCTTTGCAAATGCCACATACTATTATGATCTTTTTCTAGAAGTAAGAATGGGTATAGTAAGTTATCCTTAAAAGATAGACATTTTACATCGTGGACTTTTTTGTAGACCTATGAATGAGAAACAACCCCACCATACATTGTGTTGTTATAGCTCAAACGGATTAGGCAGCGTTTTCGATCAAAGCTCCTAGTCAGCGTGATTTTTTCCGACAATATCGTTATTCTTCAACCAATTTACACAAAACCTTAACAACTTATATACCTAAGCCTTACTCAAGAATCATTCTATTGATAGATGAAAGTCGTATAAAAATACATTCAGTACTTTTTAGTTTTGGAGTAGTTTTATAAGATGTAGTGCATTAACGTTTTCCCCTAGACTTGCGGACGCTAGGTTGCATGACAGTCGTGCACATAGCGAATACATGTACTTACAGATATTATAACAAATTACACTTCGCCAAGAGGACATCCTTTTCAGACCTGCATCAATCCACAATCCACATTTAGAATCCTTGTACCGTTAAATTAATTTTGTCGAAAAACTCCCGAATCCGCCACCCATACCCTCTTTCTTCACAGTCGGATACACTGTGATGTAATAAATCTTTTGTGTTTGGGATTTTTTTGCTAGACAACCGATTTTAAGTTTTAGTGGTTAGAACGTAAGGTACAGAATACGAGACAGTTAAGTGAACACAAATCCGTGGGTGTTGAAAAATTTTCTCGCGGTTTCTTAGTGTGCAATTTTTCACGTTTTTTTTTTGTCGTACAATCTGTTCCGGGGGCATATTCTGATTGTAATAACAGGTAAATGCTACTTTTGACAATGTCAGATCATATGATCTGGATGGATG
This sequence comes from Cydia pomonella, assembly GCF_033807575.1. Classification (NCBI taxonomy): domain Eukaryota; kingdom Metazoa; phylum Arthropoda; class Insecta; order Lepidoptera; family Tortricidae; genus Cydia; species Cydia pomonella. The sequence continues at coordinate 53,896 of NW_026907912.1, forward strand.
GATCTATAACAAATCCAGATCAAATTCACGATCTGTTATGATAATCAGAATATGCCTCCCATACACCTGATATCGTCGATTCTGTTGATAAAGTGACATACTTAATGACGTGATTGCCACATCTACTCGTTCATGTGTACTTTTTAATCAAAAGATACCATACTTTGTCGCTTACCATAATACTTAAGATATACTTAAGATAGTTTTAATTTTAAGCTATTACTATAATAATATATATATTTTTAGTGTAAATAAAACTAAAACTAACTTTGTATGGACCAAGGTCTGAAATAAATGTTTTTTTGTTTTTTTTTTTTATAAAGACGGTATTTGCTTGCATCTTGATACCAATAATCTGTCAGAGCATGCTTATGGCAAGCGACAGAGTGGTACTTTTTCATTGAAAATTATACATATGTTTACAGCCACCACACATAACAGCCTTTGTTAACACACCTTTGCAATAAACTATTTCAACAGACTATATCGCGTATAATAAATTTAAAATCCATCTCAACCTTCGGGAGTTATAGTTGATTTTCTGTTAGAGCCTTAATGCATACATTTACAATTACAAGTTTTTTTTTTCTAAAACCTCGCCAGAAGCAAAGCCTAAACAGCCGCCATATTTCTTCAGTCATCTCTCCGAGATACAATCGCTGAGAGACTCTCATCAACTATACTGAGATCATCCGTGACTATGTTTACTATAAAATTCGCGTTAAGAATAAGACAGGAAAGATGTTTAATGTTAAAATTCAGAGCAAAATGGGTACAACATTTATATGGTGAATTGGAATCCACCACCACTTATACAGTTAATACAGTTTAATGAAATATTATATTGCCCGCTTGCTGACAATGCTATCCATAACTGCGGTCTATTCGCTGAATCATCTTCATTTATTGATTATAATAGTTAATAATGTAGCTTTAAACGTACATATAATGTTAATTAAGTACCTGCGACAAAATAAAAAGCTTATTTATTTATTCATTGCAAGTTAGTAGAGTAGTCGTCGCAGAGGCAGACCGAGAAAGAGATGGCGGGACGACTTGAATGCGTTTCAGCGGGATTGGCGGGATCTTGCTCAGCACAGGGAGGATTGGAAAGCGAGAGGGGCGGCCTTTGCCGAGCAGTGGGACACACATATAGGCTAATAAATTATAAAATAAAAATATTGCAAGTTAAGAAGCAACAGGAATGGTCATTTATCCATACAAACGTACTCTACTGTTTCCTCCGTGGTTTTTGAAGCTAGAGCAATGTTTTTTTTTTTTTTCAACAAAAACTATTATTATTGATATCTGTGTCGGACTGTTTCACTTTTTTTGATATTTATGTTTCTTATGGCGCTAGTGAACTTGAAGTTCAAAGTTATTCGCAAAAACAGCCTAATTTACTAGCCTGCAACGAGAAGCATGGTATTCAAAGCTGACATCAATTAGCTTAAAAAGCAAAACAGTCAGACACGGATAATTTCATTACCATTCAGATCTCAAAATTTCGTTACATTTGGTTAAGCTTTGGAGGAGGAAACAGTCGAGTACGAAACATCGTCCCAAGATTTTTATAGGATTTTTCGCCTAACCTGGCGTTATTTATTCCACTAGTTTTATGAGCCGCTTCCGTTAGCGAGACGCATATATTCACCTAAAATATTTAAATCTCAGCTCCCGTATCCCTTTCGTAAATTGTTCGTAAAATCTCATCGGAAGCGAAGCCGTATACGGCCGCCATATTGTTTTATCAGTGGCCGATTCGCGATACAATCGCTGAGAGACTCTCATCATCTATATTGAGATTATCCGTGACTATGTCAGCTCTGACATGGCTCAAATTAATATCTCTTCTCTAGAATATTTTTCGATTATGACGACATGTGAATTCATGTCAGGGACACATGTTAAAATAATTTGTAGGTATGCGTAACTTCGAATACGGGATAGTTTTGAAATCCCTCATAATAATAATTATTATAATTTATAGCCTTATCTTCCCTGTTCTTTCTTTTTGTTTATGTTATTCATTTTTTGAAAAGTTGTTTTATTTATTTATATGTATCCCCCTCTGGGTGAAGGCCTCCGCCAGTTTTTTCCAACTATCTCTATCTTTTCCTGGCTATTTGGGTAATGTTTTCAAACCAGCGTTTCTTCGGCCTGTGGGGGGTGCGGGGGAGGGGGGCGTTTTCCGTGTGGTCCCTTCCATTTTGTGGTTTGTAGGGTCCATCTTTTGTCTGTCATACATGCTACATGGCCAGCTCAGTTCCGTTTAAGCTTGAGAGCATGGGTGAGAGCGTCGGTTCCCTTGGTTTTTTCTCTGATTCTTGCGTGTCTTATTTTCTCCTTAACTTTGTTGGTGTAAGCCCATGTTTGTGAGCCATAGACTAGACATAGCAAGAGATAGGTATCACTCACCACTTTTTTTAATGTCACGCTGTAGTCTCCGTCATAATGGAGGTAAGACGAACATGTTTTTTTTTTGTTCGGGGCAAGACAAACAGTATTCGATACAAGTGTTTATCTTACCGCGGTGAATCTTACCCTTACCTTACTAAACCAGAGCACTTCATACTTTTTTTAATGTTGAAATTGATCATTTATTTGTTAATAGCCGATTTAGAAAAAGGTCTTAAAACTGTTACAATACATAAGGACATCTCCACATTGTGCCTACTGGCATACAAATTCAGTTGAACTAGTCTAATTAGCATATAATCAGCTTTAGAAGAATTTGACAACATTCCTACCACATTATAATAATTCTTTTTTTTACTTTGTAGCAAAGTAGGCACATTTTACGGTATCATATTTTCTGTTTTTAAATACACCTCCCTAAGTGCAGTTCATTAATATTCTGGCCTACATTTGACATTTTCATTTCACTTCGTCAACATTGAACAGGAAAACGCTTTATCATTTATTTCAGCTAAATGCCCACTTAGTGAATTAAAAGGAAACGTTCAAGCCCATTAATAAATAAGCACGCTTTCAAATAATATGTTTTGTAAAGGGCATCATAAATTGTTAGGACAGAGAAGAGTAAAAATAAATAAAATGTCGCCCAACCAGTTGAAATATCGGGGGGAAAAAGGTCGATTGTCAATTTTGATTTCATTGTTGACTTATAACGTAGTAGGTCTGGATACATAATTGTATCATAATTTTGTAAATAAATAAAAATTGGAGATGTTATTATATAAATAAGCCTGTAAAGTACTCTGTAACTAGCCTGTGTAGTAAAAAAAATATTAAAAAATCCGCAAAAATGTGCGCACTAAACAAGGAAATTACCAAAGACTAGCGATAAATTAAAACACGACCGAAGGGTTTAAATCGACAGGAGTTGCGAATTTTTTATTCTATTTTATACTACGACGGTGGCAAACAAGCATACGGCCCGCCTGATGGTAAGCAGTCACCGTAGCCTATGGACGCCTGCAACAACAAAGGTATTACATGCGCGTTGCCGACACTTTAAAAACCTGTACACTCCTTTTTTGAAGAACCCCATACCATTCCACAGCCGAAGCGTTCGCGGGAGGAAATTCCTCTTAAACCGCACAGTACGCGACCATTTAGGTTCTAGGGTGTGAGGATGAACACCCCGCCGATTGCGAGCGGTGCGGTGATAGAAAGCGGCCGTTGGCTACATGTCATATATGACCCTATACAGTAAATATATGACCCTTTAAATTTTCGACAGAGTTGTTATACTCGTAGGATGTATTACACTTCGTCTAACATACCTACACTGCAATAATTATTACATACGCTGAAACATATTTGTTCTCACTAGTGACATTGCATAATTATATGGACTCAATCAAAATAAATGGAACCGAGAAAAGTGGGTTAGGTAAGATTAAAACTGTGACCCCGCACAAACGAATATCTAGCAAAAACTGGGTTAGGTTGGGTGAGAACTGCGACCCCGCGTAATAAAATATTTTTGATTGTATGAATAGCCATTTATACAATATGTTTTTATACTAGTTAAAAATTACATTAAGATATGCATTATATCAATTAAATATAACGAATAAAGCATAATATAACAAAATCAACGTTTAATAATAATTGCATTATAACAAATAATTATATTAAACATTACACAGTTCAGTTCAAATATACTTTATTCATGTAGGCCTAGCAACAAGCACTTATGAATAGTAAGACAGTATTACATATAATTATCTTAAGCTAATTATCAGAGCAATTTATTGATGTAAATATTATTCCATATATAATTTAATACTAAGAATTTCACAAAATATCGTCATACAAAAAAAAATATATAATTGCATAAAAAATACTAGTCTAGAATGTTTCTAGGATAAATTCTAATTGTCAAACAAATAAAATAAAAAATAAAAACACACATATCATGAAGCGCTCCATGCATCCTCCACATTTACACAATATTTGCCAAAATATACCAACACAAGTTAACGCTAACTCTAACACCCTCTTTGTGAACAATTCCTAACTTATGAGATTTTCGCACACAAGTCGGATTTGCGTATTAAAATATTTAATGAAAATCTGAGTGTTGACTTTTATCTTAGAACAACATTTTAAGAGGATATAAAATAAGAAGAGAATAATAAGAAGATTAAAAATGTACTAGAAAGACTTATTTAATACCTTTTCGTACAAACAACTGGAGTTTTATCTTGCAAGACGAATAATATGACACTTTATTGCTATTAATCTTTTCGTGGCAAAGAGTGTCAGAGTGAGTCATGCATGTGACTCAAGAACAAATATCTGTGCTCATCAGACAAATAAATACCCTAACCGGGATTCGAACTCAGGACCATCGGATTCATAGGCAGGGTCACTAGTCACTACCTACTAGGCCAGACCGGTCGTCAGTTGTGAGTAGGTATTTAAGTTATTTTATAATAAAGTTCGTCGGTAACTCGGTACGGTATCTAATAAAAGTTAATAAAAAAACTTTGCACCTAATTACATAAGTACATCAACTAAAAAGTAATAAGCTAAACTGGAGCTTAAAGTATAGTAGATTGTCAACCAAGGGATGAACTGTGGGTGTACGTCTTTTTACTATGAAGGGGAAAGTTTTTTCGATAACTTAAAAACAGCTAAACTGATAATGTCCGCTATAGTTTTCATTTAATGTTTTTCTTAAGATCTACTTCCACGATTTTATTCATATTTTTTGGACTTATGGTTTAAAAGTTAGAGGGGGGGGGGGGGGACACATTTTTTTTTCTTTCGGAACGATTATCTCCGAATATATTCACTTAATCAAAAAATGATTCTTGAACACCCTTATTAGTTTTGAAAGATCTTTCCAACGATATCCCACACTGTAGGGTTGAAGCAAAAAAAAATCACCCCCACTTTACGTGTAAAATTAAATTTTTAGATTTTATTGTACAACTTTGTCGGCTTTATTGATTTATATATGCATGCCAAATTTCAGCTTTCTAGCTCTAACGACCACTTAACAAAGCCTCGGACAGACAGACAGACAGACGGACGGACATGGCGAAACTATAAATAAAACCCTAACCCTAATAAAAAATTATAGTGTACCCACAACTTTTAATAAAACGGTCATTTTAGTTTATTTAAATGTATAATGACAGCTCGATTTATGAATCCTGTCATCGGTGAACCGGACCCATAAATATCCGGAACTTTTTCTTTCCACTTCAAATAATACAGGAAAAAGCAATTCGGCCATTTTGCTCGTGACATTTCGCCGAACTGTTCGCCGAACGGATGCACGGCTGACTCGTTTCGATTGCCTTTCGAATTCACAATTGAAATACTGGTGTAGATCAAAACCGAGTACGGAGCATGCGTATAGCGAAAATTTTCATCCTATTTTAACACACATTTCAAGTCATTATGATTATTGATAATCTAAACAGCTGTTTAAACGCTCAGTTATATAGATTCACTATTTTATACTCATTAAAAGGAAAGTGAACGATTGTTTTTCCATAGAAAAAAAATCCGCTCTGGATGTCAATTTTATAGAAAATATTTTCACACAAAAAAAATTTCAAAATCCATACAAACTTTTGTAAGCTCTTTACTGCTACTGTTAACCGATTGTGATGCTTGCTTGTGTCAAGCCCTACGGTCGGTGTCGATGGTGACAACGCTATTGGAGCGGCCCGGGCTGTCAGAGGAGTGTGATTTACCTAAACTATGCCTGTTTTCCGTGTTTTAATGTATTAAATCTTTTATTTAATGATGTATGGTGTTTTCACCTCTAATACTACATATATTGATTAAAAAATCTATTTAATTCAAAGTTTCAGTACGGGGTGCGATTTAGTAAAATTTTGTCACTGCCCCACGTTGGGCGCCAAAAAAAATAATCCGGAACATTCAAAATTCCACAAAACATAGTACCATCGTCATAGCTACTTGTTAGTAAGTATATACTTAATTGGATTACAATACAATACATACAAATACTCTTTATTGCACACCTCAATAAAAAACAATCAGAAAGAAAACAACATCAGAAGTAGAGGTAAGCAACGAGCGATCTCTTCCAGACAATCTTTAGGTAGTGAAAATCGATAAATTTACACAACGTTAGTGGGTGTTGCAAATCCAATGAAAGAAATCTATCACTCACACAAAACAAACAATCACCTACTTTGTAAATTTCAAATAAACATCCTGGTCTGCCCTTATCGATAGCCTCCATGAGGAGTAGAGGAGAGGCCCTTAGGGTAAAAAAAACCTCAGAAGTGACGACTGACTGAGTTGGGGCACTTAATGGCTTACCCAAGCCTTAAGCAATCGGTCTTGTCATCTATTGTCGGTTTTTCAAGTTACCTAGTTTTCCGCTTGGTAGTTTTGTTTTAGGATATGTTTAATCATTCCCCTGGGTTATTTGTCGTTTATCGCTATTAAGCGCGACATAGTAAGAAAAGGACAGAGATAGAGAAGTGCCTCACACTATAAACGTTGGCCTTATGTCTTTGCAATTAGGTTTTAATTTTGGACAAAAACGATTGCGTATGTCAGGATGTTCTCCGCTGCCTGCAGGTCGCATTTCTCGGACGATTCTCGTAACATTTTGGGAGCAAGTTCGGTAGTTCAAAATATTTTGTGAAGTTTTGTTTTTTTTTGAAAAAAGTTAAAAATGGTGGAAATTTGCACATTGAGAATTCGCTTTGATATTAGTCAACGAAATATTTTTTTTTTATACAACTATAAGTAGTTTATGTATTTATTTACAGCGTCAACAGCAAATGCAAAAAAAAACACAACTCAAAATTAACAAAAAAACATAGCCCACATATATGTAAAATATTGTTATTTCAAAATATTAAAATAATATAATAAGGTGTTCATATTATTTTAAATAATGAAAAAAAAAGTGAATACGGTCCCAGCCTCTATGTCTGTTAGCTTTCCTACCGTTAATACAGCATTTATTCAGCCTCGCGCACAAAGCCTGCCATTGTCTCCCATTGTACTGCACTCGGGACCTTAATGCAGCAGTCTATCAACTTAACAAACAATGCTACATACCTGAGGCTTTGTAACTGAAGTAGATACTAACGGGGGCATTTGCGGTGAAACACCTTAAGGGCGAAATTTTTTTAAACGTATTGCAGGCGGTCAGGCGATAACACAAAAGTGATGACCAATAGTATGGCACTTTAAAAAAGTGGGTGTCGAAAAAAAAAGGTTATCTCAGGTAAAGTTTATTGTCGTCCATTGTCTTTGTAGTAGCCGACATTTGCAAACTAAGATACGGAATCCAAAATGCATCCTAATTGGTTATTTTTATGGGGAGGCGCAGTTTATCCTACACAACATCAACTAATTAACTGGCCTTACTACCTATTGTTTGTGTCATTACCTACTTTTACCCTTTTCTTACGAGTTCTTTTTTTACGAGTTTTTCGAAGCGATGGAAGAAAAGAACCATATGTGTTAGATACTAAGAATATATGTTATAATGTATATAGTATTTTTAAGGCTATAAATTGTACGCTCGAAACGAGCAACTGTTGATACATCCTTTATATTTTACACCTTTATGTACACAGTTTGCAATAAATAAATTACTTACTTACTTATTAAGATAAATAATTCTAAATGCATCGTAATTCATTATATCATTTGGAGGCGGAGTTTAGCTTGCTCGTAAGGATCGAGGCAAAACAAATCTGAACTGGTTCACAGCGAATATACCCGATTGTACAGTCGAGTTCATAAATATGGATTTCTTTACCTTAACCTATTGCAATAAGGTGAAAAAATGTGTACATATAACGACAATGCGATTATGACTCGATGGCTAAAATCATTTTTTGTAACACAAAAATTGTTTATTTCTGACTTATTTACGAGTAACATACTTTCAAGATCTATTATTGATGTCAGTCATAGTTATAAAGCGATCTGATTCGTCCGAGCTTTGACGTGCAAGCGGGATGTCGCTATAATACACGTATAGCGTTGTCTCGGTCAAACATGGGAGCGACGTGCGAATCGGATGCAGTGTGCCATGCGCCTAAATTAAAAATTTCGTACAGAAAATATTCAATTATTTATCTCTACGTTTTAGACAAAATGACAACCTCAAAATATAATTATTATCACATGCCGATAAAATTGGTTGTAACTGTAAACCCCTTCTCATATTTTAAACCTATTTCAAGCATCAATAATTACTTCAATTAATATATCCCGTTAATGATCTGTTGCTGCATGATTGCAGCAAAGTTCTCTAGCTTTGCAGCTCTCCTTTGAGAGCATTTAAATAAATAAATAAATATTATAAGACATTTTTATACAAATTGACTAATTTCCATCCATAACTGTCCTTTGTGAATAACGAATGGTACTCCCACATGAGCTGTTATAAAATTTGTGTGACACGGAGAACATGATAGTATCGATAGTGTTTTATTATGTTATCCCTGTCACACAATGTTATATAACATTTTATACGTTCGTGCTACCGCGGCTCGTTGCCACTCATATAATCAACACGTTGTTTTGAATGATTCACTGTTAGTTTTACTAGACTTAAATTGACCAGGATATAAACGGTGATTACCTTTTATTCTGTTTTTATGGAGCTCCCGATATTTCGACGCAGTTACATGCATCTTGTTCACGGGTAACTGGAAATAGCGGGTGGGTGTCAATATTGTGTAGACCGCGCTCGGTCTACCCTCATTCGTGCGCGTCGGCTGCGTTCGCTTTCATCGTTAAAATCGTGAATATGGGTTTAAACTGTCAAATGTATGGAATCCTGTGATTTGTTTGTGTAAAAAACCATTCAAATCCCAATTAAACACGCGTAGTGACACTGAGTGCGGTGTGCTTAGATAGACTAAGTAACAAGTGTGGACGCGACTAGTGGTACCGTTGAAAGCGAACGCAGCCGCCGCGCACGAATGAGGGTAGACCGAGCGCGGTCTACACAACTCTTCACTCATTCATAGTCTCATAGTGAGCGAGGCACCTGGACGCTAGTTCAGACCAGGGGCCCATTTCCCAAACGGTATTAGACTAATATTATTAGTCCGTTAACTGTCAAATCGTAAGGGGTTTTTTTTTAATGGCTTCGCGCTCCTGGCGCATTCAGCCAGACGAGTAATCGTAAGGGTTTCATATAAGTCTAATATTATTAGTGTGTTACCACGGTAACCATTGCAATACAACTTGACAGTTCGTGGACCAATAATATTAGACTTAGAATACCTTTCGAGAAATGGGCCCCTGGTCTGAACTAGCGTCCAGGTGCCTCACTCACTAAGAGACTATGAATGAGTGAAGAGTTGAAGAATAATTTATACACTGTTACCTTATGAATAAGTGTGTTAATAAACCGTTCTTGTAAATAAATAAATAACAGGCAATGTGCGAGCACCGTAAGGAAATGGTTTAGTTACAAAATTAAAATCATCGACAAAAACGCTCTCCTCTAGCTTTCAGATAAATTACTAGTCTAAACAAAGCCATACATTTAGTTGTCGAAACTCGATATCAGTGCTTTGTTCACCAAAAACAATGCTTGTTTTTGTTTGTTTAATCATGATGTTCATATTTTGTTTCTTGATAACTTAGATTTCAAGTTTCTTGGAAATATTAAGATAGATTTTAGCAATTTAGATAGCTGAGTACCACAGTCATTCCATTTGCATAGCCATTTGAGAGAAGAAGCCCATATAAATTTAAGGAACCTGAAGAAAATCGGTACTTAATACTAATAAACTTATATTGCTTATATGAATTTATAAGCAAGGCTCGAAAACCGGTTGAATTTCCAAACCGTTACGATGTACAGTCAACATCAAAAGTAGCGGATCAAACAACGCTTCAAAAGTTTCTACCATTCGGTAACAGCTTAACAAAAAGTGATGAATCTATATTTAGAACCATTTATACTGTAAAATATATACTTATGGATATGAATTTTGCAGATTTACCTACGTTTAGTTATTTAAAAGTTATTCGGAATACCAGATACTTTTGGCTCGTTGTTTCATCCGCTACTTTTGATGCTGACTGTACTTGGCGCAAAACCTTTTAGTTTCGCTCGAAAAACCGTTATTTTTAAACCGGTTCTTAAGAGTTCTTGTCAAATTAACTGGTTTCGAACAATAATAACCGGTTTATTCCTATGTCACACCACCAGGCCCGCCAGCTGTTTTCTCTCGTCGAATAAACCGTTTTTTAGGTTTTAATAAAGTTCTTAAAACGTTCGCGTTCTTATAAAAGTTCGGAGGAAAAAGCTAAATAAACCGGTATTTACTGGTATTTGATATACCGGTTTCGAGCCTTGTTTATAACTAGGTACGTTTTTTGGGCACTTAATTATTTTTTACCACATTTTGCATCGATGGTATGTAGGTACACAAAATGCCTGATTCAATCAATTGTTCACCGTATTCTCGCGAAATAAAATGCACGGTCGAACTGAGTTACCAAAATACCCTACGGTCGTTATGCGTAGGGACAAAAATGCACGTAGCTCAAGCTTACCCTTTTGAAGAATGTTTTTTTCTCGAAGAACCCCTTACTGTGAATCCCTTGAGAGAGCCTCAATTCATCTGCTTTTTTCAAAGCATTTGTCGTATTTTCCAGCTCCAAGAGCTTCAAATTTCATTGTCCGCGTATATTTATCTAATTGGATTCCAAGGGTTTGCAAAGTGCGACCACTTTTGGTCTCGTTAGGAAAATAATGGGGTTGGAAGTTTCCAGAAATGTTTTGAGTTCAGAGTTTAGGAAAAGAAGGTAAAATGCTTTAAAAGTTTAGATCGGGGAAACAGGGGAGGCGAAGAAAAATAATTTCGAAGTTTTTGCAGACTGTTTAGCTGGTTGGCCTCAAAGAGCATATAATCACTACGTTTGTACGCCATTGCCGGATACGGCAAGGAAGGAGTAAGAGACGGGACTTCCATACTAGCGAGTGGAATCCGTTTGTTTCGCAAATCATTACCAAAATGTACGACAAAGAACTGTCATAGAACCATAGTACCAACATAAGCAATTTAAATAGTGTAGTACGCTACACGCTTGCGTTTCTTATCGATATCGATAAAATGGGGAGAGTTGAAATATAGACTCTTGTCTACAAATTTTGTACTCGAAATCAAGTTAGGATCGAGTCCACATTTAAGTTGTATGTTATATAGTGGATAGTTCTATGAGTGGACTAATACGTGGTCGAGCTTAATGTGGACCCGATTTTTTTAGAGCACCTTGTTGTTCTTCACCACTAGGAAGGATCAAAGTAGCACTTATCTTCCCTACTAGGAGGGATCACTTTTTTTCCTCTTTTTGCATACTTCTTAGGTTAAATTATTTAATTTAATTACCATTAATTAAATTTATTTAATTTATTTATTTTTTATTTGTACCATAATAATTTCCTCATAGGTGATGTGAAAAGCAGTATGTAAATTTATCACGTGGTAGCAAAAATATTTCCACCTTAGGGTGGTATTCCACCTATCCAATTTCTTGGTCCAATGTCATTGCGTCTCACTCTGTTATTAAGCAAAATGTGAGACGCAATACACATTGGACAAAGAAATTGCATAGGTGGAATACCACCCTTAGGCGTTAACACTTGAATCCCTCACTACGCTAGGATTCTATTTTAGAATACCTCGTTACACTCAGAATGTAATTATAAAATCCTTCACTATTTTTTTTCTTATTTTTTTTTTATTAAAAGCACTATTTTCAAAATGATCTGCAGATACATGTTTCAATAAATGTAACTTTTCTATGGGAAGATGTATCAGGTCTTCGTTCCCAACAAATTTGACCCACTGCCTGCATCTGAAAACATACAGCCTTGGTTATGTACAGTTTATATTCCAAGTGTTTGCTAATGAGATGATCAACTGATTATTTAGCCCTAATATGCATCTATAAATCATGTTTTTTTGGCATCCAATTATCAACAACCCTTTATCAATGCTCTAACTTTTTATGTATTTATATGTCTGTTAATCATGAGAACCGGTCTGGCCTTTTTTTTTTTTTAGACGGAGTGGGAATGCATTTATGCACGGTGTGTGGGACTCGCCGCTCCTTTCCCCTCTCCTGGCAAGAGGGGGGGAGAATTTGGCCCTACCCACTAAACCCACTACGGCGTTTCACCCACTTTGCCGTTTATGAGGGCGCTCTGGGATCGATGACATTCCACCACGGCGCCCTCCGGCAGCCCCGGCTTATCGCCAAGGCACCCTCACGATGGAGGGGGGGATCAGAAACGCTTGATCCCCCTCCCCCCGACATCGTCTATGGGGCCGTGCAGTGCGGGTTCGGTACCCGCTGGCCTTACTAAGGCTCGAGGCGAGCATGGGCTCCCGCCCTCGACCCTGCCGCCTGCGACGGAGAGGAGGCGCATCCGCAGATGCTTCTCGCTCCCTCTCCGCCTTCTCCTTCTGCGACATGACTTTTTCGCAGAAGGAGGCCACCGCTTCCCATTTCCTCTCGCTACCCAGCATCGCCACAATTATGCTGTGTAGCGAGAGGTCCGCAACCCCCGTCACCGCCCTAAGGGCCACTCTTTCCACGACCCAGCGATTGCACTCTTCCAGAGTGTGCTGGGCCGTGTCATCCACTGCGCCACATTCGTGGCACTGAGGCCCCGGTTCCCTCTGTATCTTGTGCAGGTAGTGTCCGAAACAGCCGTGTCCGGACACTACCTGCGTCACCCTGAATGTCAGGGCCCCCTTCTTTCTCCCCAACCACTTTTCCATTACTGGGAGGATAGCCCCTATGGTTCGGGTTCCATAACGGCTATCCTCCATCTTTCCTTAAGGCGCTCCGCGGCTGCTCGGGCCAACCAAAATATGTTAAATAATGACCATTATTGCATAGATGATAGATAATTTTCCACTGAAAATCTTCAACGAATTAATTTTGTGTCATATTGCAAGCAAGTTCTCAGGAAATTTCACATATTTTATTTAATTACTTACACTGATATACAAATAAACATACAATTATCGATAGTTTTAGTACATCCCTAGTTCACAACTAAAAATAATATAAAATATCAAATTTTCGATGTGTTTAAAGCGTGCTGCACCAAAATAAGGTCAAAAGTATCTAAAGCAATACGTACCGGTCTTTATCCAAGGGAAATTTCGCCATAAAATCCCTATTTTCGTGATTTTCTCGAGTGGCTCGCTTGCCACATATTTCACACTTAGTAAACCGTTTTCTCGGTGGCATTGTAACAAACTCGTTCTTTACTCTGATCACGGTTCACTATTTTCGATATTTTCACTAAATAATAAATAAAATAATAAAGGAATTGCACGAAATACCCGAACAAAACATTGAAGCCTTCATAACACACAAAACAATTAGGCTGACAGTTGACTTGATGTAAACTTGACCGAATAAATAGCACTGACGTTTTATTTTTCTTAGTTGGCAAAGATTTGCGAAACAAGTTCCATACAAAACTTATTTTGTTCCTAGTTGCGTCAGCCTGGTTGGCATAATAAAATATGGAGCTAAATCCAAATGGTGCCGTGGAGAAACTTAAAAACAAGGCAATTTTGCAGATGAAAAAAACTATGGATTTTAACTTCTAGCGTCCCGCATACAAGAACATTTAGTGCCTTTTTAATTTAGAATCAATGGTAATAGAAAATATGATTGAATTGTTTCGAACAAAGCAAAACAAAGTCTGTTCCATAAAAGAATGATTAAAATTTTTACAGTACATATGGGGCTACTTTATAGCACTAGTGCGAGAAGTAGCATATTACGGTACTGTGTCGAACATTTAAAGGGCCATATGTACTGTAAAACGTTGTACGATACATGTGCGAATAGGTAATTCGCAACTCGTGTCGATTTAAAACACTCCCTTCGGTCGTGTTTTAATTTATCGCCACTCGTTTCGAATTTCCTATTTTTCGCACTTGTATCGTAATGTACTATATTAGAGGTATTTTGTTATAGTATTAGGAGAGAGGAACGCTGGCAGTTAAAATATACATATATATATATATATATATATATATATGTATATATAATGGCTTTTAAAATAAGTCTTGACCTTCATTTTGTGTTAAAGCAAGTCAAACTTTACTAGAATTTTCAGTATTTAAATTTTTTGTACTAGTAAAGCGACAAATGACAATTTAAATATTAATCAAAACGTACTTGAATACGGAAAATTTAGGTAATAACATTACAAAATACAGTAAAATCTCGATAATTTGGCACTTTGATGGTCCGGTACACCCAGTACCCCGGCAATAAAATAGGGGTGCAAATGATCATTCTTTGTCCACATTTACTAAGTGTATTTATTTCTAAACCATTCATTTTCATTTACTAAAAATTTCAATTTTTATTGTAATTATTTTTGGACGAATGCTAATTTATTTTTTAAAAGAAAAATTAAGATTAAATCGCCTAATGTGGTATGAGCATGTGATCTAGAGGACGAAAATCATGTGATGCGATAGGCATAAGAAATGAATGTTTAGGGCTGTGAAAGCAAAGCCAAGTAAAGGGTATCCACCCTTTACTTGTGAGAAATAATAAGAAATAAATCAGGTGAAAGATGTTAACAATCCACCTACCAATCATGAGATGACGAACGATAAAAAAGTATAGAGGAAAAAGACATACACCGACCCCAAATGATGGGAAAAGCAAAACGAATAACGATTATTTTGACAAAGGATATACTTGAACCGTTCGTACCGAGGCCACTCCAGTAGGCCTCAATAATTGACATTGTATATTTATACTCAGGGCCAGTAGCCAACCTTTTACCCCCACCAATGACAAGGTTAAGGCAATCACGCTATTGCCGGCCTTGGTCGAAGCTTGATTGGGTAACTATGTTGGGGGAGATCGAGCAGAATGGGAGAGATAAAGATGGAAATGGAAAAATGGTCAAGCATATTAGATTAGGATTGAATTGGTTGCATGCTAGGAAAGACATGTGGTTTCGTTCAAGAGCTAAGTGATGATTAGATCACGATCAAAAGGATTGTTCTGTTTGTTTTTTGCCGGTCCATATTGGGATACCCTCCTCCAATTGAGGGGGGATTTAAATCTTCTCGGATCAGAGGTGTAGGGTTAGAACCGGCGTAGCTTTATTTGACGTTTATAAGCGCATTGTAATATGCCTACTTGAATAATAAACTATCTTTATCTTTATCTTTAAATACCAGGTTTTGAACTTGATTGGATTTGTTATGAATGTGTCAAATGGTGTTCGCACTCACTCAATAACGCCTAGGTTCTTAACTACTCTAGCGCTACTCTGGAGAGATTTGGAACTATTATTTATAGCTGACCACTGGACACTTTTGCATAAGTTCTGCCTATGGAGATTGCGTTCCTTAACTCTACCTTCCATAATTATGATGAGTGATGACAGTGTCAAATAATACAAAATGCCAGAAACCAACACATTAAACGTGCAACCTTAACCTTCCTGTTTAAATACTCAATGAAATTCATATGGAAAAATGTAGAAGTATAAAAAAAAACTTGTTTTTTTTCGGCTTTATTCGTTTTTTTCGGAAGTATTGTAACCGAAATTTGCATTGTTTTTTCGAAAGAAACTTGAAAAAAACGAGTCGTTTGGAAATTTTCCTGTATTTTTCCGGGTTTTTTCAACGCTAGTCAAATATGATATTTCTTCAACGTAAAACGATCACATCCATAATCAATCCAGATCAAATATCATAACTCGTCATTAGATTCAGAGTACGCCTCCATGAGAAACGAAATCAGGCTTTTGATCACAACGATCAAACCAGAGCGGCCAATAATAGTATATTACGATACAAGTGCGAATTACCTATTTCGCACATATATCGTACAACGTTTTACAGTACATATGGCCCTTCAAATGTTCGACACAGTAATGTAATATCGACACAGACAAAGTGCCTAAAATATGTATACAGGACCTTATTGCCCATACATTAAAGTAGTGTTTACATATCTTTGGCACTTTTCCGTGTAGATATTTAATCCTTGACTGTACATACCAATCGACATGAACAATCTCCAAGGTCGTATCGAAATAAGAGCAATAGTGTTTGAAGTTATTATATCTGAATCAAGCTCTTGATGGCTGCCAGCTGACTGTACCGTCCTTGCTTCGCTTGTCTATACATAATAGTATTTTATACAATCGTCATATAATAGAGAACTTTTCAGTCGAGTACCGTGTTTAGGCAACGAAGCTTTGATAAATAAGTTACGAGATTGAAAAGCTCGATTATATCACTATTTTATACTATACTTTTTCTACGAGTCAACAAAAATAATGCTTATAAAAGTAATAAAATCTTATTGGTAAACAAATCAAAAGTATACAGCAATATAAGATATGCGAGCAGCCACGATACTTTCATACTCGTACGCGCCCCGACCCTGGAACCGGCGCGGCGGGGTGGTCAACGATACCTTCTCGTAACTCATGAAGCCCTGGTACTTGCTCAATGCTAAATTCAATTTTTAGTCAGTTTAACCGTGTCTAGGCATCTAAGCTTACCTTACTTAGGCAATTCAACATTGCCAATGGCAATGCAACATTTTAATTTTTTTTACGGTTGACAAACCTACGTGAAAAGTACGCATTTATGGTTTTGTAAACGAAATTTTTTATTCAACCATTACAGTCGACGAGTAGAAAAATAGCTTTTACAGTACATATGGTGCTACTTTTTCGCACTAGTGCGTAAATTAGCACATTATGTAACTATGTTGAAAATTTAAAGGGTCATATGTACTGTAAAACGTTGTACGATACATGTGCGAATAGGTAATTCGCAACTCGTGTCGATTTAAAACACTCCCTTCGGTCGTGTTTTAATTTATCGCCACTCGTTCCTAATTTCCTCTTTTTCGCACTTGTATCGTAATGTACTATTGTAAAGCAATTTTCATAGCCCCATATATTTGAAGTAGCAGCAGGGAGTGGCTATACACGCCACCAAAGCCCTTGATTAAGAGCAATTATTTTTCCTAATCGAGACCTCAAATTATTTGAGGGTGTACGTGGCCAGAATGATACAGTAGAAAACAGGTTTCAATCGTGTAAAGTTATGAAATATGGTGGTATAATTCTGACACAATTAAATAAATAAATATTACAGGACATTATTATACAAATTGACAAAGTCCTACAGTAAGCTCTATAAGGCTTGTGTTGTAGATACTTAGACAACGATAAATATCATATATAAATATTTATACATACTTAAATTAATAGAAAACATCCGTGACTTAGGAAGAAATATCTGTGCTCATCACACAAATAAATGCCCTTACCAGGATTTGAACGCGGCCAGACAGGTCGTCAAATTAGAGCAAAAATACATTTTATATCAAGTATAAAGTAGGTAATTTAATTCAAATTGAAATAAAAATAGTTTTATAACTTAATTAAGATAGCCACAGGTGTTTTTATCGCTATAAAGCGATAACTATACAAAACAAGTGGATAGGCAGTTTAGAAATCTCTTATCAATCTTTTTCGAGTAGCGGAAGGCGATGTTTAGACACGCCACCACTGCCCTTGGCCGAGAACCTTGATTAAGAACAATTTGAGGGTGAACGTGGCCAGAATGTTACAGTAGGAAAACATGCTTAAATCGAGATTTGTAAAATCTAATTTATTATCAATTATTTTGATTTTGTGCTTTTTTTAAGTAGTTCTGCTACTATAATATATACATTATAAATTGAAATACAGCCGGCCTTACCAATGGAGGGCTTCGTCACTTTTTCTTTAACTAGTATATGACATTTATTTCGCGCGCTGTTGGCCTAGCGGTAACAGCGTGCGATTAGCAATCCGGAGGCCGCGGGTTCAAACCCCGGCTCGTACCAATGAGTTTTTTGGAACTTATG
The DNA here is from genome assembly GCF_033807575.1 of Cydia pomonella. Lineage (NCBI taxonomy): Eukaryota > Metazoa > Arthropoda > Insecta > Lepidoptera > Tortricidae > Cydia > Cydia pomonella. Next base: position 72,283 of record NW_026907912.1, read on the forward strand.
TACGAAATATCATTTGATATTTACCAGTCGCTTTTCAGTGAAGACAAACATCGTGAGGAAACCGGACTAATCCCAATAAGGCCTAGTTTACCCTCTGGGTTTGGAAAGTCACATGGCAATCGCTTTCGTAAAAACTAGTGTCTACGCCAATTCTAGGGATTAGTTGCCAAGCGGACCCCAGGCTCCCATGAGCCGTGGCTAATTGCCGGGACAGCGCGAGGAAGATGATTATATAACATTTATTTTAGTTTACGTTTGAAACGTGAGATGTGGTGGTATAATAATTTTGTCACACTTGGAGAAAAATACATTTTACATCACGTATAATATAAAGTACTACCTACAAATTTCTATTGCACAAAAATGAAATAAAATAAAAACAAGTTAATTGATTAGGAACAAGTCGAGGGTGTACGTACCTAGCCAGAATGATACAGTTGGAAAACACGTTCGAATTGTAAAATTATGAGATGTGGTGGTATAATTCTGTCACACATTTGAACATTGAAACAAAAATACATCTAGTATTATAATATACTAATTAGGTAATAAATAGGTAGTTTAATTTAAATACATAGCAGTGTGATAACTTAATTAATGTAGCCACAGGTGGTCTAATCGCTATGAAGCCATAATCTATACAAATGGGTAGGCAGTTTAGAAATCTTTTATCTTTTTCGAGTACCGGAAGGCAGTGGTTATACACGCTATCACTGCCCTTGACAGAGAACCTCGCTTAGGAATAAATTGAGGGTGAATATGGCCAGAATGATACAGTATTAAGCAAACAAGTTTAAATCTTGTAAAATTTATTTCATAATAAAAAAAAAGAGTACAGTGAGGGGTACAAAGAGACAGATTTGACGCCTTAAGGTAACGTTGAATATACCAGTCAACCATTTGGCTTAACAGATACAGTTGGTTTGTTGCAGGATTGTAGAGATTGGATATATAGGAGCCTACTGATGACCAGTTTGCTGGAAGATAAAGGCCTGTCAGATATTCGTAAAAGCTGACAATAGGGTTGTTTCCATCTACAAATCTTAGGGCAGAATTGTATCCCAATAAATTCTTTTGGATTATAAGAACATGTTAAACTACTTTCAGGGGACCTGTAATGACCATATTTTTGTAAATATTAAATTTAAAATATCTTTTGGCACACGTCACGTGACCAAACTCGAAACGTCTTTGAAGATTCTGATGACGTCATAACTCTTTGATTGACACTGTTGACAGTTAGACGATAAACAACAAATGAAAAATGTCAATTGACATGACAGTTCGTATCTTGTACGTGTGTATAACTACATACACACGTACAAACCGTGTGTCAAACCGTAAACTGTGACGTCACACAATTTTCAAAGAGCGTTTTGGGCGCGAAAGCAGCTGTCAAAATATATTTTGTTAATTTAACATATTTAAAGCCGTTTTTAATATAAAAGTTGAATTTTAGGGCAACTTTTAGTGAATATAGAACGTAATACAAGCGTTTCAAAAAATTGGAAGCAACCCTATTGCGAAAAACTGACAGGCCGATATCGTGCACGAGTCGAGATTATTATGAAATACCGTAAAACGGGGAAAATAGGAATGGCGGGGTAAATAGCAATAAAAATCTGCTTTTCTAAACTGGTCTGTTAGTCCCATTACTAACAGACAGGAGATCAACTTGTTAATTTCTGAACGAGCGAGGTATTTTTTTCTTCTGGCTACACTGAGCATTTAAATCAGCCAATGACGTTTCAGTAAGAAAAGCTCATTCAAAGTTAGCACAGATAATTGTTCCTGAATCATGGATGTTTTCTATGTGCAACAGAAGCCTTCTTGGCTTATCGTGGGACTTATTATAATATTATTGGACATATTGGACATTATTACACAAATTGACTAAGTCCCACAGTAAGCTCAATAAGGCTTGTGTTGAGGGTACTTACACGAGACAACGATATATATATAATATATAAATATTTATAAATACTTAAATACATAGAAAACACCCATGACCCAGGAACAAATATCCATGCTAATATAATAATAATTTATTTTCATAAACAAACTTGTACAAAAGGATTCTTAAAACGTAAACGATTTGTGTAAAAATGTCCCTATTGTATTTATTTATTAATGGAGAAGGAGCATACATCGTGATTCTCAGCAATGAGGGTCCAATGAAGAGGAAAAAAGTAAAATAGTAGATAACTACCTATTTAAGAAACTATTCCAAAATTTCCATATCGTTCTAATAAAAGTAGTAGGTAATACATAAGTGGAAAGCAATGGCTCCACACGCCACCCCCGCCCTTGGCCGAGAGCCTTGATTAGGTAACAATTTGAGGGTGAGCGCGGGCAAAATGACCCGGAAGGAAAAATTCGATTAGCTAACCTTCGTCATCATGTTGTTATTAAGGAATTGTTAAATGCGCATGAAATTATTAGATAACATTTATGAGGAATAAGGCTGTAAAAGGGAATTGAGATAAGTAAAAAAACTAAAAATATTATTTTAAAAAATATCAAATCCTTCTAGATGTGATAAAAATACTTATCGTTACATTTGGGACTTTTACACACCGGTCTAGGCCTAAGCTTACCTTTTAAAATATTAAATAGGTATAATTCATGTCATGACCGTAATGTAACCGAAAAAAAAATTAGAACTCTTCTTCTTCTTCCTTGCTCTTTCCCACTTTAGGTGGGGTCGGCTCTCCTAATTATTGTGCGCCACGACATTCTATCGAGGGTTGTCGGGTCAGGTAGATTATTCCTATCAAGGAGCGTGGCCATGCTGGTCCACCATGTTGCCGGCGGGCGTCCTCTGCCTCTCTTTTTCTCCGGCAGGTCTAGAGCTTTTTTGACGATATACTCATCATCCCTACGCATCACGTGCTCAAACCACCTTAGACGGTTTTCTGTAAGCTTTTCGGGTATTGGGGCCTTAAAGCTGCCACGAACGTACTCGTTTCGGACTCTGTCTAGCCGCGTGATCCCTCCCGACCATCTAAGCATTTTCATCTCCGTCGTATGAAGTTTATGCACGTTATCTTCTTTCACAGGCCAACATTCTGATCCGTAGAGTAGCGCTGGTCTTACCGCCACGCCATCCTGTAGACTTTTCCTTTGGTACGAACCGGCATGTGAGCATCGCATAAGACTCCGGTCAACGATCGCCATTTTTGCCAGCCCACATTCACTCTATGTGCTACATCCTTTTCTATATTTCCATCCTCAGAAAAAAAATTAGAACTAACAAAGAAAATTTAAAATTACAAATAAGATTTTATTATTAACCATTTTATTCTCATAAGACACGGTACATATGTGTTACATCAGAATAGTACTGCCAAACTGCGAAGATAAAAACACCGCGTACGTACCCGTATCCTACACTTCCAAAATGACTTAAGTTTGGTTTCAACAAAACGATGGGTTTATTTTAAGGAAACAACGATGTCTACACCCTTTTTCTTTAAAAGTTGAGATTTGAGCGTTAAGATAAAAAAAAGGACGGGTTGAAATGAAAAAATAAACAGGGCGCTTACGTCTTTTTCTTCGAGAATGTTATTTAAGCTCGTTGAATAATACAGGCAAGTTAATTTGCGGTTCGAGGCCGGCTCCAGCATATTAATGTGATGATAAACGGATTAACCGTAACCAGAAAGGGTTTACATTGGGAAAATCTCACATTTTGGAGTTGAAAAATTTTATACATACCATTTAACTGTAATTAATGATATCAAATTTATCTGTAAGGTAGACTGGGTAGACTTGATCCTAGGGGAGACTTGGGTCCCTAAATTATAAATTTATATTTATTTAAGACGTTTATTGGGGAAGTGGGAAGACGTTTGAGAGAGAGGGGTTATGATCATGATCCTCGCTCCGGGTCGTTCTTTATGCAAAGGTTGTCCATCGCGGTTCAACGTGGCAACGCGGTGAGCGTGTTGGGCTCATTTGCATCTGGAGGGACGCGGGGCGAATTTCGTTATTAGTCTTTGGTTTGTTAGTTTTTAATTTAGGTTAAGATTTTTGTAAGTAGATTTTAAGATTTTCATTTTGTATTATGTATATGTGTTATATATGTATTTCTGTAATTAAGAATAGGTACTGAGATCGTTTTTAATGGGATTTTAATTTTATGTTTAGGGATTGATTCCGATGTATTCTTTATATTTTTTCTTGGTTTTGACATGCTTAATTTTATTGTAATTTATTGGAGAATAAATAAAGTACTTATAATTTATATTAAAATTAAAATAGCTTTAATTCCTTTTAGAACCGTTTGTTTATGCAATATTATTATTCTTTTATAATGTAGCCTACCAAATCTCTCCTAGAATCAAGACTCCCAGTTTTTCCATTTATATATAAGTATATAATAATTTTCATTTTAATAAAACGTTGTAGATATCTGTTAAATTTGGTCCCTTTAAAATTATAACAAATGTCAAAATCGCAAACAGGAACAAACAATTTTAAATCGCTTATTAAATTTGACAGATGTTTAATATGAATATTAATAATAAAATACAATGCCATAAGCTATACATTTTTTAATTCCCCGATTCGTTGTAGTTGTAGATTATTCGGATAACTAAACAAAGCACGCATTATTATGTTATCACTAATCGTCGGCTGAGAATACGTTTGTGCCCTGACCATTTTTGAGAAAAAATGATTTATAAAGGATTTCTAAAATAGCAAAAAATATGCTATAATTGACATTAATCGGTAAAAAAAAAAATATCGTGCCATATCCGTATTATACTATAGGATAATAAATTAATATTACACTCTATAAGCAGAAAATTATCACAAGAATTTGTGACATCCAAAAATTTGTGTCATGTCATTGTACGTTTAACATTTACTCATCGAAAACGGATATGGCAATAATAAAAATGCTTTTATTTTATGATTACCACTATATTCCAAATCTTTGTATGGTACAGTCAAGTGCAAAAATATGTATCGAATAAATCGTCTCATAAAATATGGTACTACGCTCTTATTACACTGGAATACGATGCTATGGGACATATTTTTGAGTAAGATGTGTACACCCATATTTTTACACTTGATTGTACTATAAATTGTAATTATTTTATTAGGTACATACCCTAAATAATAAGTTCTATATTTCATAAATTTAAAACTTTTCGAAAATCCTTTTTTTTGCTTCTTTTCGTTCTCCAATGCAAACCAAAATAAGTGTCATTTTTTTTTTTAATAAATATGATGACTTAGTTATAAAAAATGTAATGTCTTATTTAGGCTAGTCCTGTATTGTTACATTTTGTGTTTTTTTTAATAAATTGAAATTGAAGTGGCACATGGCACAAACGTATTCACATCCGACGTAATGCTTTCCTAAAATCGCATTATTATTTATAAAAAAAACTTTTGCATATTTATGAATAAAATACTATTTTATAAATTTGATAATGTATAAAAAATGGACGCCACTTAGTTTTGTCCCTCGGTAGAAAGGGTTATATTCGTTGTAAGTTTATCATCGTATTACCTTCATGAAGGAATGTGTACATTCTTTTAATATTACATTTGACCTCCACCTAATCCGAACTTCATTATCAGCAGCTTTTGATTACCAAAACTCATTCTTACGGGACATTCCATTTTATTTGATAACCCTTGCAATTTCCATCCCAGATAAGTATCCTAGGATCGTGGAAGCATTATAATCAATGCCTTTATCATGGAGATTGGCTGCAAATGGGTTCCTTTATGCCTTTCCTATCAGCTTAGTTATTCCCTTATCATGACCGTAAGCGAGCTTTTGCGTCCAGGCGAAAGCGGAGGACCTGCCCGAAATCGCCTTTTAATACAAACGTAATCCTCATTTTCCTTTCCGAATATTATCATTATTGAAAATATTTTGACACAATTTGTTGTATATCAACCATAGCATCCTTACGTTTGATTTTTTTTGATTAGGAGTATGAAATCTTTTTTTCTCCTAATTTTTACAATGATCAAAAATTGAAAAAAATTACGCGTAGGGGCATAGCTATGGTTAATATACATCAAATTATGTCAGAATATTTCCTAAAATGTCAATATCGAGATTACGTTGGTATGGAGAAGCAGCCGACCTTTTTCTCTTAACTAATCCAGAACTGACAAAGGACAGATTATTTCAAAGACCTCGTTGGCTTAGCCATTTTAATACGTGACGAACTTTTCTTTTAAATAGTGGCTGCTAGATAAATAAATGGTTAATCGATATAAGTACTTTGTATAATTCTTAGTAAACAATAAATAAATAAATAATAAACATCAAAAACCTTCCATTTAGACGGGAATTTGAAATATGGATAAAATAATAAATAGTTGGTTTTCAAAAATATATAAAAGAATGGAATTATTATGGAACCATGTGTATATAACTTTTAAATGGGGGCTAACCAAAATGACGCCCGACGGCTCTCTTAAACTCCCTAATTTTGTATCTACCTCATATGAATTTAAATCTGTACGTACACTGGTTCTTCTAACACAAATACTATATAAGTGTTGCGAATACTGGGTAAATACGCATGGCTGAACCAATTTTTTCGCAAACACAGATTTGGGCATTTGATAAATGGACCCAATAATTTATTTAGACATCGGATCGTCGTTTCTGCATTAACAATTTAGTATGGTTTTTTTTTTTCATTTTGATTGATATGACCTTGGCCGTGAGCACCAATGAGCGTTAGTAGCTCAAGCTGATGGTGCTAACGAAATGTAACAGGTCGCAGCGTGGTCGAAGTTTTATCGCCTGTCACCATGCCTCTCACGTTCTAACAAGTGTGAAAGTGACCGCAAGAATCGTCTCATAAGGCATTTTGCCCGCACTGGCGTGCGTGAGATTAGGGTAATTCAAAAATGAAAGTTTTAATTTTTTTTACTCTCACCCCATAATTACATCTTACCTACTAAAATAATAATTAGTAATTAATTTAAGAATTTTAGATTAACATTTAGGGATTGCTACCACTTGCCAACTTTTAAACATTTCCTACAATTACATTCTTACTGCGATGTGTGACGAGCGTCATTTATGATAATATCGCCTTTGTTTAATTTCTATTTCACAAATTTTCAAATGTCGGTAGCGATCCCTAAAAATCGAATTAAAAAGATGTGAAAAAATTTAGAGTGTTTTCTAACGCAAAAGATCATTTTTAGAGGTTAAGATAAAAAAAAAATATCGCCTTTCTTTGATATCACAAATTTTCAAACGTCAGTAGCAACCCCTAAATATCAATTTAAATATGTATACAAAAATCTAGGGTGCTTCCTAATGCAATAGATCACTTGTGGAGGGTGAGATTTTTATTTTTCGGTACTAGTTTGAATCATCCTGGCGTGAGATGCCTGCGGGTCTCGCGGAAATGACAATAATTTGCGTTACAATAACGAAAAGCTTTTTAATATTTTTTTTTATTGTCATCTTGGCTAAGCCGCCAGATAAAACGACTCATGGTGGTGTCAAAACAAGATGGCGACCATATTAAATTGCTAAAGCAGAATCGGCCGTCGGTAATCACAAGTTTATTGGCATGTGAAATAAAATTGGACACGCATTTCAGTGAATTTTAAATGAACTGGTTATCAACATTTGCAAGTAGCAGAGCATATGAATAGTACAATGACTTTTTATTAGTTGTACGTCACTTTACACGTCAAAAGAAATTATTCATCCAATATGACTTTCTTCAATAAGGATTTTTAGAAAACCTTGATTTTATTTACTTACTGCTGTGGCGCAGTGACCCGAAGTGGATCTTGGCCTCCGACACCAAAGACCGCCATGCTTCTCTGTCCAAAACCATTTCTGTCCAGTCTTCTTCAGTCCAGTCTAGTTGTCCAGTGTTTTTAGCTTGATTTTATTGAAGTGAAAACTTCTTTAGCGGCGCTGTGCACTTTTTGTGATGGGGAAAAAATATTAAACTCGCGACAGGTCACGTGACCGACAATTTCGACAGATTGAATATTCGTAAGACGGACACGTGACCTGATCAAAAAACTGTTACAATGTCATTGAAGCCAATAGAGTAGAATCGTTGAAATTATGGATGGAAGTTCATTTTTCTGATAGATAAACTTTTTAATGTTAAATAATTGTAATAGTTCTGTAGTGTTTAATTTTTAATGTAATATAAATTGTCATGTTTGTGTACGATAGCGCAATAAATGAATATTGTATTTACCACATAAATGATAGTACTTTTATACTGATAATTAAAGCAATTCGTGCAAAATTATTCCCTAACCATTCCAAAATATCAAAATGCACAACATTATTATTCCAATTTTCACTTCTGCCGGCATTCCCGGAGTGCAACCCGTTTCTTTTTGACGTGTAATATTCATACAGCAGTCAAATATAATTGTCATTATCGACTGTACTCTGTGTGATGAATATAATTGCAATAAAAATAATGTATGCCTAGGTCGATTTGTAACATGTAAATATGAGTTTCAAATTTAAATTAAATTATCAATAATACTACTTATGTAAAGTACAATGCAATACAATACAGTACAAATATTCTTTATTGCTCACCAATATCAAAAGAAACATATATAAGCATATAAATTAAACTATGGTAGACAACAGGCGGTCTTATTGCTAAAAAGCGATCTCTTCCATAACAACCTTCAGGTAGGTACTTATAATGTGAATTGATTATATAAAACGTTAAATTAAACTACAAATTAGCATGGAAAAACAACGCCCTAACTTAAGTACCTAGTCAAAATATATTTATAAAAATGTATTCGCTTTCACCCGCACTTACCCGCCCCTTAAACTTGAATGCCCTGGCCTCGGGTAGAATCGATACACACCGTTACCTGAAAACTGGTGGGGAAATGCACTTATAGTGAATTGGTCAGCAGTCATGACCAATAGTAGATTTAAATTTTCGTTGAAATTGATATAATTATTAATTTTCATCATTGTATACCACATAGGTCTTCAAAATCTCCGAGGCGAGAGTGAGGAGCATGAAAAGGATTCAACCAAAAAATAATAGAACAAAATAGAAGAAGACATGGAAGGTAGACCGTACCATGAGATGAAAATAATAATTGCCAAGAGAGCAAGAGAATAGTCTACATTATGGTATCTTAATATATATAATAATAATTTAGCCTATATACGTCCCACTGCTGGGCACAGGCCTCCTCTCATGCGCGAGAGGGCTCGGGCTATAGTCCCCACGCTAGCCCAATGCGGATTGGGAACTTCACATACACCTTTGAATTTCTTCGCAGATGTATGCAGGTTTCCTCACGATGTTTTCCTTCACCGAAAAGCTAGTGGTAAATATCAGATGATATTTCGTACAAGATAAGGAATTTAGGATCTATTTTAAAAGCCTGCCGCCTGCGTCCAGTAAGCGTTTCCCTCGATTTCCTTCACCAAAAAGAGATCCATTGTTATTTCATACATACAAGTTTTGAAAGACTTTAAAAGGTTCAAGCGCACGACTTTTGCACTAGACTACCAAAGCTTATCAGTCACTTGTTACTTTATTTACATTCCTGCCATTTACATATATCTAAGAACGGGGCCTTACGGGCAATAACAATGGGGCCAGTAGAGCGGTGTCACGCACACAAATTCGAGCCAATCGTGCAGTCTCGCCACAGCGCGATTGGTTGATGAGTTCGCATCACGCGCGCGACTGGTCGCAACTAGTTGCGTTATACCTAATGCACGATAATTTCTAATTCGTGAGTGACATCACTGAACTAGCACGATTCTTAGTGTCCTTAAGGTCCTTAGATATAGCTCAATGATTCCTGTAAATTCAGAATTTTCTTCTGTTAACTGAACTGTATTCCAAGCTCAATATTTGCTCTTTCTTACTATGCCCACGATATTTATCTACATACTTCATCATTAAAATTGCTCACTTCACTTAACAAAATCCTGACAAAGTTAAACAACCTCCATCGATATTAAAATCGGGAGAAATTAATTAACTTCACGACGACATATAACTCACAGCGCACGTTTCTTTGATGGCCCCAAATTCGAGGGCTAAATTCTGCAAATAACTCGATTCATATTAAATTCGTTGAACGTTCTCGCATAAAAAGATGTGGTACCTTTTAAAGAAAGGGTCATCAAAATTGTGAAGATGTTTTGGTCTCGCCCAAGGCAATGGAACATTTTTTCTATCCCATAGATGTTTTAAGATACTTACCGTTCGGATTCTAACTGCTCTAAGTTACTGCTGCTTGACTGCATTGCAGCAAATGTCAAAAATCTGGGCATCAACATCGGTTTCGACATTTTTCGGCAATAGAAATGCAGTCGGTAGTGATGTCGCGCTGCAATACTACTACAGCCGACTGCATTACTGTTGGAAAAGTCAAACAGTTATTTTATCTAGTTTTTTTTTGTAGCGGCGGCTAGGTTCACGTGACTCATATGTATCAACTACCCTTTTTTTATCCATGAGAAAGAAAATTACATTTTATTAAATCTATCTAACTTGCCAAACTGTGACGTTAGATGGCGAGGTACGCTCATTTTTTTTCATCAATGTTGCTCGAAAAAGATCTTATTTCATGCAAATATACTGAAGGACAAAGGCCTATATTGTTCCCGTGGGAATTATGGATTGTAAAAAAGATATAACTTCCTAGGGAGTAGTTATAGTTTTTTTTTTTTTATAAGTCATACAAATAAACAAGGTATAAATGAGTTTTACTTTTAAGATATTAACGTTTATAATGTTTGTTCATGTTTTTTTGTTCATGTTCAAAAATATTTAATTAGATTAATTAAATAGCCTTTTCAAATATTTTTACACGATTTTCAATTGTGGCTGAACGTTGGGTAACTCCGAGGGTAATAATATTGTTATTCGGGGCTTTAATTCACTCCAGCTTGCGGCTGTCCCAAATATGTATTGTAATATTTCACTTACTCCCCCCCCCCCCCCCCTCGTTGCACAATGTACTATTATGCTAGTATACCTACTAGAATTTGAAGAGCTCCAATCATCACAAATACAATTCTTTTTCAATTACATTTCGATTCTAGCCGTGCAGAATAGTGTTCTGGCTCACAGCCAACAAATAGGGTCCTGGGAATCTTCATTTTATTGATATTTGCTGCAGAATTCTGTATTGAGGTATTTTAGATATTTTTCTGTCTGGTAATGAAATTATAATTTACGAAATATACGAGAAATGGAAAAAATACCGTATTTAGAGAGATGTAAACTCAACCAATTGAGCTGCCTATGCTTACTCAATTCTGGTGAATATTTCTATCATATTTTTACGATGTCGAGCCGTTATCTCACAGGTGATTTTCTGCTGTGAATATTTATATTTTTTTAAATATATTACATGTTAAGAATACTAGAATGGGACATAGGTTTTTATTGTGGGTTTTATGCTAATTAAAGTTAATTCTTGTTCAATAGGTATATGGAAAGGCCGGGTAATCACGAACGCTGGGTAATTGAACAAATTGAGTTGGTCAATTATGAATGTTCGGCATTATCCCATATAGAACAAAAAACGGCTCTTTAACTTGTTAGTTAAATTTAAAATTAATTCTCCATTTGATTTTAACTCTCCACTATGAAAAAGAAATTCTCCATTTTAAATTTGTTTCAAACAGATCGAAAAAAGTGTACAGACGAGCAATAGTCTTCACTTGGCAAATGTTGTGATTACTGCCGGGCAGTATGTGCGTTTTATATATTTAAGTTTAATCTTAACTAAAATGTGGATACGAGATCTTATTTTCAGGCTAGTCTGGGTCTATTGTGAACGATCTTAACTGTCCCATTAGGTGTTCGTGATTTCCCGACCAATTTCAGGTAATCATGAACACTAAGAAGTTTTGTTTATGTAACAAAAGTTGATTAAATAAAGAAAAAAATATTCTGTTGATATTTGAATGTATTTTTAATAGTAGTTTCAAGTACGATAATTTACCTTTCAGAAGAAGCTATTACAGTTAACATACAAATACTATCTTTTGATTTATTCCTAAACTCCCTTAGGTGTTCGTAATTACCCAACCTTCCCCTACAGAATTATAATATTCAATAAGTCACCATGTCGATCAAACACTAACAAAAATATTTACATAAATATTTGTGACAAAACTAAAATGTAAAATAACTAAACACTTATAAAAATAATTTATAGCAATTTATCCTTTACTCACATAATAATTTAGCAAACCGGAAACGCAATTACTTATATTGGATTTTTCGCGTGGGTAGTAAAAGGTTGTAATAATATTGTTGTAGCGTAGTTACGTACCTACAATATTATAGAGGGGCTTAGAAAGGTGTTTCGTAATCGGGTTACTGCTGGAGTGCGATTGGTGTTCGAAATGGAATTGGCGACGATAATACGTCGTAGGCGTACAGCCTCCATCAGATATATCGGAGCGGCCAAAGTGCTCACAAATATCTGAACACGCCTCTATTGTCATTTGTGAACACCTTGGCCGCTCCGATATATCTGATGGCGACGATACAGTGAGCTGCTATTAGGACATGGAGAAATTATGAATGAATTTATTGATAAAGTCGCCATGCACTTTTACGGCTGGTGTAGGACGGTTCGCGATGGTCAACGTACTTATTTCAGAGTCACATGAACCTAGGCACCGCACAAAACAAATAAGTTCAGTTAAGTTTTTAGGGTTCCGTACCCAAAGGTCAAACGGGACCCTATTACTGAGACCCCGCTGTCCGTCCGTCCGTCCGTCTGTCCGTCTGTCACCAGGCTGTATCTCATGAACTGTGATAGTTAGCTAGTTGAAATTTCTACAGATTATGTATTTCTGTTGCCGCTATAACAACAAATACTAAAAACAGAATAAAATACATATTTTTTTCCAATCTCGAGGTTCTCATCCAATCATCGAAGTTAAGCAACGTCGGGCGGGGTCAATACTTGAATGGGTGACCGTTTTTATAGATAATGGTACGGAACCCTTCTAGTGTGAGTCCGACTCGCACTTGGCCGATTTTTTTTTTAATTTAAGGTAGTACCTGTGACCGGTGTGAAGTTAGCGGCCAAAGTTATCGGCCAACGATAACCCGACCAAATTAAGAAGTTAACAGTTTTAATACGTGTATTTCCATAAAAAAGAGCTTAAGTGGGATATTAATAGGTCAATGGTGAAGAAAAAAGTGGGGCTTTATACAATTAATAGCGTATCACGATAAATTTTACCAACTAGGTATCAAAAATGACTTGAACAGCCACCAACATTACGTACTACACAAGTTAACTATAAACGCATTTAAAGACATAAAGACGCTTCAAATCTATTATTCACAGAAGATGTTGATTAAATCCTCACATTTACTGTTTACAAAATACATTTACCATGATTATTAGAGTTTTTGTTAAAAAAATGAACGGCCATAAGATTCTAAGCATACAAAACTAAATTAAAACCTTTTCTAGACAGAAAGACATTTTCTAATTGATACCAACAATAAAGAGTTAATTTTTTAAAATAAAAATGCATTCAGAACCGACTTTCCTTGCTATATATAGATATTGCAACTGAATAATAGTAAGCGGCGCAACGATTCTGAACAATTTTTTTTAAAAGTTGACACAATTCTAGATTATGAAAAGTTATTATTACAACAATGAAAACCGTTAATCAAGAGCTATTGTCGAAATATTTAAAATCCAAAAAAAACGCTTTTCAAAGTCGATTCCCGAAAAATATCCATTGGCCGAGTTAGCGGCCGAAATCTTCCTGACACAAATCACTACTTTTGACGAACTTCTAGACATTAAGACGCTTTCAAACTTACACCAACGTAGGCAGCTATCGTAGACTTTCATAAAAAGCTTTACAAACCGACTTTCCTCGCTGTCTATAGATATTGCAACACAATAATTGTTAGCGGCGGAACGATTCTGAAACAATTTTTTAAAATATTGATACAATTCCAGATAATGGAAAGTAATTATTACATCAAAGAAACCCGTAAATCCAGAGCTTTCGCCAAAGCTTTCGAAACCCAATCGTATCACTTTTCAAAGTTGTTTTCCGAAAAATATCCATTGGCCGAGTCAGCGGCTGAAAGTTTCTTGACAGAAATCAGTGATTTTAATAAGCTTCCAGAGATTAAGACGCTTAGAAACTTATACCAACGTAAGCCGCTATCATGGGCTTTCAGAAAACACTTTCAGAAACGACTTTCTTCGCTAACTATAGATTATGCACCTGAAAAATAGTTAGCGGCGGAACCATTCTGAAAATATTTTTTTAAATGTTGATATATTTCTCGATTATGGAAAGTAATAATTACGTCAATGAAAACCGTAAATCCAGAGCTTTTGTCAAAGCTTTCGAAACCCAATCATATCACTTTTAAAACAAATTTCCCGACAAATATCCATTGACCGAGTCAGCGGCCGAAAACTTCCTGACACAAATCACTACTTTGGACAAACTTCTAGACATTAAGACGCTTACAAACTTACACTAACGTAGGCCGCTATCATGGGCTTTCAGAAAAAGCTTTCAGAAACGACTTTCTTCGTTAACTATAGATATTGCAACTGAAAAATAGTTAGCGGCGGAACAATTCTGAAAATATTTTTTTAAACGTTGATATATTTCTAGGTTATGGAAAGTAATAATTACATTAATGAAAACCGTAAATCGAGAGCTTTTGTCAAAGCTTTCGAAACCCAATCATATCACTTTTAAAATTTGTTTCCCGAAAAATATCCATTGGCCACGTCAGCGGCCGAAAGCTTCTTGACACAAATCACAACCTTTGACGAACTTCTAGACATTAAGACGCTTTCAAACTTACACCAACGTAGGCAGCTATCATAGGCTTTCAGAAAAAGCTTTCAAAACCGACTTTCCTCGCTAACTACAGATATTACAACTGAAAAATAGTTAGCGGCGGAACAATTCTGAAAATATTTTTTTAAATGTTGATATATTTCTAGATTTTGCAAAGGTATAATTACACTAATGAAAACCGTAAATCAAGAGCTTTTGTTAAAGCTTTCGAAACCCAATCATATCACATTTACAATTTATTTCCCGAAAAATATCCATTGGCCACGTTAGCGGCCGAAAGCTTCTTGACACAAATCACTACTTTTGTCGAACTTGTAGAAATTAAGACGCTTTCAAACTTACACCAACGTAGGCAGCTATCATAGGCTTTCAGAAAAAGCTTGCAAAACCGACTTTCCTCGCTAACTTTACATATTACAACTGAAAAATCATTAGCGGCGGAACAATTCTGAAAATATTTTTTTAAATGTTGATATATTTCTAGATTTTGCAAAGTAATAATTACATTAATGAAAACCGTAAATCGAGAGCTTTCGTCAAAGCTTTCGAAACCCAATCATATCACTTTACAAAGTTGTTTTCCGAAAAATATCCATTGGCCGAGTCAGCGGCTGAAAGTTTCTTGACAGAAATCAGTGATTTTGATAAGCTTCCAGACATTAAGACGCTAAGAAACTTACACCAACATAAGCCGCTATCATGGGCTTTCAGAAAAAGCTTTCAGAAACGACTTTCCTCGCTAACTATAGATATTACACCTGAAAAATAGTTAGCGGCGGAACAATTCAGAAAATATTTTTTTAAAAGTTGATATATTTCTAGATTTTGCAAAGTAATAATTACACTAATGAAAACCGTAAATCAAGAGCTTTTGTTAAAGCTTTCGAAACCCAATCATATCACATTTACAATTTATCTCCCAAAAAATATCCAATGGCCACGTTAGCGGCCGAAAGCTTCTTGACACAAATCACTACTTTTGACGAACTTGTAGACATTAAGACGCTTTCAAACTTACACCAACGTAGGCAGCTATCATAGGCTTTCAGAAAAAGCTTTCAAAACCGACTTTCCTCGCTAACTATAGATATTACAACTGAAAAATAGTAAGCGGGGGAACAATTCTGTTTTTTTTTTTTTTTTAATGTTGACACAATTCTAGATTATGAAAAGTTATTATTACAACAATGAAAACCGTTAATCAAGAGATTTTGTCGAAATTTATAAAATCCAAAAAAATCGCTTTTAAAGTCTATTCCCGAAAAATATCCATTGGCCGAGTCAGCGGCCAAAATCTTCCTCACACAAATCACTACTTTTGGGGAACGTCTAGACATTAAGAAGTTTATAAATTTACACTTAAGTAGGCCGCTATCATGGACTTTCAGAAAAAGCTTTCAGAAACGACTTTCTTCGCTAACTGTAAATATTGCAACTGAAAAATAGTTAGCGGCGGAACGATTCTGAAAATATTTTTTTAATGTTGATATATTTCTAGATTATGGAATAATAATTATTACATTAATGAAAACAGTAAATCGAGAGCTTTAGTCAAAGCTTTCGAAACCCAATCATATCATCTTTAAAATTTGTTTCCTGAAAAATGTCCATTAGCCGCGTCAGCAGCCGAAAGCTGCTTGACACAAATCACTACTTTTGACGAACTTCTAGACATTAAGACACTTTCAAACTTACACCAACGTAGGCAGCTATAATAGGCTTTCAGAAAAAGCTTTCAAACCCGACTTTCCTCGCTGTCTATAGATATTGCAACTCAATAATAGTTAGCGGCGGAACGATTCTGATAATATTTTTTTAAAATTTTGATACAATGCCATATTATGGCAAGTAATTATTATATCAAAGGAAACCGTAAATCCAGAGCTTTCGTCAAAGCTTTCGAAACCCAATTATATCACCTTTAAAATTTGTTTCCCGAAAAATATCCATTGGCCGAGTCAGCGGCCGAAAGCTTCTTTAAACAAATCACTATTTTTGACGAACGTCTAGACATTAAGAAGTTTAAAAATTTACACTAACGTAGGCCGCAATCATGGACTTTCAGAAAAAGCTTTCAGAAACGACTTTCTTCGCTAACTATAAATATTGCAACTGAAAAATAGTTAGCGGCGGAACGATTCGGAAAATATTTTTTTAATGTTGATATATTTCTAGATTATGGAAACAAATAATTACATTAATGAACACAGTAAATCGAGAGCTTTAGTCAAAGCTTTCGAAACCCAATCATATCATTTTTAAAATTTGTTTCCTGAAAAATGTCCATTGGCCGCGTCAGCAGCCGAAAGCTGCTTGACACAAATCACTACTTTTGACGAACTTCTAGACATTAAGACACTTTCAAACTTACACCAACGTAGGCAGCTATGATAGGCTTTCAGAAAAAGGTTTCAAAACCGACTTTCCTCGCTATCTATAGATATTGACACTCAATAATAGTTAGCGGCGGAACGATTCTGAAAATATATTTTTTTTAAATTTTGATACAATTCCAGAATATGGCAAGTAATTATTATATCAAAGGAAACCGTAAATCCAGAGCTTTCGTCAAAGCTTTCGAAACCCAATTATATCACTTTTAAAAAAAAAAACCCGAAAAATATCCATTGGCCGAGTCAGCGGCCAAAAGCTTCTTGACACAAATCACTACTTTTGACGAACTTCTAGACATTAAGACGCTTTCAAACTTACACCAACGTAGCCAGATATCATAGGCTTTCAGAAAAATCTTTAAAAACCGACTTTCCTCGCTGTCTATAGATATTGCAACTATTATAATAGTTAGCGGCGGAACGATTCTGAAAATATTTTTTTAAATGTTGATATATTTCTAGATTTTGCAAAGTAATAATTACATTAATGAAAACCGTAAATCGAGAGCTTTCGTCAAAGCTTTCGAAACCCAATCGTATCACTTTACAAAGTTGTTTTCCGAAAAATATCCATTGGCCGAGTCAGCGGCTGAAAGTTTCTTGACAGAAATCAGTGATTTTGATAAGCTTCCAGACATTAAGACGCTAAGAAACTTACACCAACATAAGCCGCTATCATGGGCTTTCAGAAAAAGCTTTTAGAAACGACTTTCTTCGCTAACTATAGATTATGCAACTGAAAAATAATTAGCGGCGGAACAATTCTGAAAATATTTTTTTAAATGTTGATATATTTCTCGATTATGGAAAGTAATAATTACGTCAATGAAAACCGTAAATCGAGATCTTTTGTCAAAGCTTTCGAAACCCAATTATATCACTTTTAAAATTTGTTTCCAGAAAAATATCCTTTGGCCACGTCAGCGGCCGAAAGCTTCTTGACACAAATCACAACTTTTGACGAACTTCTAGACATTAAGACGCTTTCAAACTTACACCAACGTAGGCAGCTATCATAGGCTTTCAGAAAAAGCTTTCAAAACCGACTTTCCTCGCTAACTATAGATATTATAACTGAAAAATAGTTAGCGGCGGAACAATTCTGAATATATTTTTTTAAAAGTTGATATATTTCTAGATTTTGCAAAGTAATAATTACACTTATGAAAACCGTAAATTAAGAGCTTTTGTTAAAGCTTTCGAAACCCAATCATATCACATTTACAATTTATCTCCCAAAAAATATCCAATGGCCACGTTAGCGGCCGAAAGCTTCTTGACACAAATCACTACTTTTGACGAACTTGTAGACATTAAGACGCTTTCAAACTTACACCAACGTAGGCAGCTATCATAGGCTTTCAGAAAAAGCTTCCAAAACCGACTTTCCTCGCTAACTATAGATATTACAACTGAAAAATAGTAAGCGGGGGAACAATTCTGTTTTTTTTTTTTAAAGTTGACACAATTCTAGATTATGAAAAGTTATTATTACAACAATGAAAACCGTTAATCAAGAGGTTTTGTCGAAATTTATAAAATCCAAAAAAATCGCTTTTCAAAGTCGATTCCCGAAAAATATCCATTGGCCGAGTCAGCGGCCGAAATCTTCCTCACACAAATCACTACTTTTGAAGAACGTCTAGACATTAAGAAGTTTATAAATTTACACTAAAGTAGGCCGCTATCATGGACTTTCAGAAAAAGCTTTCAGAAACGACTTTCTTCGCTAACTGTAAATATTGCAACTGAAAAATAGTTAGCGGCGGAACAATTCTGAAAATATTTTTTTAAATGTTGATATATTTCTAGATTTTGCAAAGGTATAATTACACTAATGAAAACCGTAAATCAAGAGCTTTTGTTAAAGCTTTCGAAACCCAATCATATCACTTTTACAATTTATTTCCCGAAAAATATCCATTGGCCACGTTAGCGGCCGAAAGCTTCTTGACACAAATCACTACTTTTGTCGAACTTGTAGAAATTAAGACGCTTTCAAACTTACACCAACGTAGGCAGCTATCATAGGCTTTCAGAAAAAGCTTGCAAAACCGACTTTCCTCGCTAACTTTACATATTACAACTGAAAAATCATTAGCGGCGGAACAATTCTGAAAATATTTTTTTAAATGTTGATATATTTCTAGATTTTGCAAAGTAATAATTACATTAATGAAAACCGTAAATCGAGAGCTTTCGTCAAAGCTTTCGAAACCCAATCATATCACTTTACAAAGTTGTTTTCCGAAAAATATCCATTGGCCGAGTCAGCGGCTGAAAGTTTCTTGACAGAAATCAGTGATTTTGATAAGCTTCCAGACATTAAGACGCTAAGAAACTTACACCAACATAAGCCGCTATCATGGGCTTTCAGAAAAAGCTTTCAGAAACGACTTTCCTCGCTAACTATAGATATTACACCTGAAAAATAGTTAGCGGCGGAACAATTCAGAAAATATTTTTTTTAAAGTTGATATATTTCTAGATTTTGCAAAGTAATAATTACACTAATGAAAACCGTAAATCAAGAGCTTTTGTTAAAGCTTTCGAAACCCAATCATATCACATTTACAATTTATCTCCCAAAAAATATCCAATGGCCACGTTAGCGGCCGAAAGCTTCTTGACACAAATCACTACTTTTGACGAACTTGTAGACATTAAGACGCTTTCAAACTTACACCAACGTAGGCAGCTATCATAGGCTTTCAGAAAAAGCTTCCAAAACCGACTTTCCTCGCTAACTATAGATATTACAACTGAAAAATAGTAAGCGGGGGAACAATTCTGTTTTTTTTTTTTTTAAAGTTGACACAATTCTAGATTATGAAAAGTTATTATTACAACAATGAAAACCGTTAATCAAGAGGTTTTGTCGAAATTTATAAAATCCAAAAAAATCGCTTTTCAAAGTCGATTCCCGAAAAATATCCATTGGCCGAGTCAGCGGCCGAAATCTTCCTCACACAAATCACTACTTTTGAAGAACGTCTAGACATTAAGAAGTTTATAAATTTACACTAAAGTAGGCCGCTATCATGGACTTTCAGAAAAAGCTTTCAGAAACGACTTTCTTCGCTAACTGTAAATATTGCAACTGAAAAATAGTTAGCGGCGGAACGATTCTGAAAATATTTTTTTAATGTTGATATATTTCTAGATTATGGAATAATAATTATTACATTAATGAAAACAGTAAATCGAGAGCTTTAGTCAAAGCTTTCGAAACCCAATCATATCATTTTTAAAATTTGTTTCCTGAAAAATGTCCATTAGCCGCGTCAGCAGCCGAAAGCTGCTTGACACAAATAACTACTTTTGACGAACTTCTAGACATTAAGACACTTTCAAACTTACACCAACGTAGGCAGCTATAATAGGCTTTCAGAAAAAGCTTTCAAACCCGACTTTCCTCGCTGTCTATAGATATTGCAACTCAATAATAGTTAGCGGCGGAACGATTCTGAAAATATTTTTTTAAAATTTTGATACAATGCCATATTATGGCAAGTAATTATTATATCAAAGGAAACCGTAAATCCAGAGCTTTCGTCAAAGCTTTCGAAACCCAATTATATCACCTTTAAAATTTGTTTCCCGAAAAATATCCATTGGCCGAGTCAGCGGCCGAAAGCTTCTTTACACAAATCACTATTTTTGACGAACGTCTAGACATTAAGAAGTTTATAAATTTACACTAACGTAGGCCGCAATCATGGACTTTCAGAAAAAGCTTTCAGTAACGACTTTCTTCGCTAACTATAAATATTGCAACTGAAAAATAGTTAGCGGCGGAACGATTCTGAAAATATTTTTTTAATGTTGATATATTTCTAGATTATGGAAAGTAATAATAACATTAATGAACACAGTAAATCGAGAGCTTTAGTCAAAGCTTTCGAAACCCAATCATATCATTTTTAAAATTTGTTTCCTGAAAAATGTCCATTGGCCGCGTCAGCAGCCGAAAGTTGCTTGACACAAATCACTACTTTTGACGAACTTCTAGACATTAAGACACTTTCAAACTTACACCAACGTAGGCAGCTATAATAGGCTTTCAGAAAAAGCTTTCAAAACCGACTTTCCTCGCTATCTATAGATATTGCAACTCAATAATAGTTAGCGGCGGAACGATTCTGAAAATATATTTTTTTTAAATTTTGATACAATTCCAGATTATGGCAAGTAATTATTATATCAAAGGAAACCGTAAATCCAGAGCTTTCGTCAAAGCTTTCGAAACCCAATTATATCACTTTAAAAAAAAATTCCCGAAAAATATCCATTGGCCGAGTCAGCGGCCAAAAGCTTCTTGACACAAATCACTACTTTTGACGAACTTCTAGACATTAAGACGCTTTCAAACTTACACCAACGTAGCCAGATATCATAGGCTTTCAGAAAAACCTTTAAAAACCGACTTTCCTCGCTGTCTATAGATATTGCAACTATTATAATAGTTAGCGGCGGAACGATTCTGAAAATATTTAATTAAATATTGACACAATTCTAGATTATGGAAAGTAATTATTACAATAATGAAAACCGTTAATCAAGAGCTTTTGTCGAAATTTTTAAAATCCAAAAAAATCGCTTTTCAAAGTCGATTCCCGAAAATTATCCATTGCCCGAGTCAGCGGCCGAAATCTTCCTGACACAAATCACTACTTTTGAGGAACGTCTAGACATTAAGAAGTTTATAAATTTACACTAACGTAGGCCGCAATCATGGACTTTCAGAAAAAGCTTTCAGAAACGACTTTCTTCGCTAACTATAAATATTGCAACTGAAAAATAGTTAGCGGCGGAACGATTCTGAAAATATTTTTTTAATGTTGATATATTTCTAGATTATGGAAAGTAATAATTACATTAATGAACACAGTAAATCGAGAGCTTTAGTCAAAGCTTTAGAAACCCAATCATATCATTTTTAAAATTTGTTTCCTGAAAAATGTCCATTGGCCGCGTCAGCAGCCGAAAGCTGCTTGACACAAATCACTACTTTTGACGAACTTCTAGACATTAAGACACTTTCAAACTTACACCAACGTAGGCAGCTATAATAGGCTTTCAGAAAAAGCTTTCAAAACCGACTTTCCTCGCTATCTATAGATATTGAAACTCAATAATAGTTAGCGGCGGAACGATTCTGAAAATATTTTTTTAAATGTTGATATATTTCTAGATTTTGCAAAGTAATAATTACATTAATGAAAACCGTAAATCGAGAGCTTTCGTCAAAGCTTTCGAAACCCAATCGTATCACTTTACAAAGTTGTTTTCCGAAAACTATCCATTGGCCGAGTCAGCGGCTGAAAGTTTCTTGACAGAAATCAGTGATTTTGATAAGCTTCCAGACATTAAGACGCTAAGAAACTTACACCAACATAAGCCGCTATCATGGGCTTTCAGAAAAAGCTTTCAGAAACGACTTTCTTCGCTAACTATAGATTATGCAACTGAAAAATAATTAGCGGCGGAACAATTCTGAAAATATTTTTTTAAATGTTGATATATTTCTCGATTATGGAAAGTAATAATTACGTCAATGAAAACCGTAAATCGAGATCTTTTGTCAAAGCTTTCGAAACCCAATTATATCACTTTTAAAATTTGTTTCCAGAAAAATATCCTTTGGCCACGTCAGCGGCCGAAAGCTTCTTGACACAAATCACAACTTTTGACGAACTTCTAGACATTAAGACGCTTTCAAACTTACACCAACGTAGGCAGCTATCATAGGCTTTCAGAAAAAGCTTTCAAAACCGACTTTCCTCGCTAACTATAGATATTACAACTGAAAAATAGTTAGCGGCGGAACAATTCTGAATATATGTTTTTAAAAGTTGATATATTTCTAGATTTTGCAAAGTAATAATTACACTTATGAAAACCGTAAATTAAGAGCTTTTGTTAAAGCTTTCGAAACCCAATCATATCACATTTACAATTTATCTCCCAAAAAATATCCAATGGCCACGTTAGCGGCCCAAAGCTTCTTGACACAAATCACTACTTTTGACGAACTTGTAGACAATAAGACGCTTTCAAACTTACACCAACGTAGGCAGCTATCATAGGCTTTCAGAAAAAGCTTTCAAAACCGACTTTCCTCGCTAACTATAGATATTACAACTGAAAAATAGTAAGCGGGGGAACAATTCTGTTTTTTTTTTTTAAAGTTGACACAATTCTAGATTATGAAAAGTTATTATTACAACAATGAAAACCGTTAATCAAGAGGTTTTGTCGAAATTTATAAAATACAAAAAAATCGCTTTTCAAAGTCGATTCCCGAAAAATATCCATTGGCCGAGTCAGCGGCCGAAATCTTCCTTACACAAATCACTACTTTTGAGGAACGTCTAGACATTAAAAAGTTTATAAATTTACACTAAAGTAGGCCGCTATCATGGATATTTTTCGGGAAACAAATTTTAAAAGTGATATAAATGGGTTTCGAAAGCTTTGACGAAAGCTCTCGATTAACGGTTTTCTTTGATGTAATAATTACTTTTCATAATTTGGAATTGTATCAATATTTAATAAAGTATATTCAGAATCGTTCCGCTGCTAAATATTATTGAGTTGCAATATCTATAGACAGCGAGGAAAGTCGGTTTTAAAATCTTTTTCTGAAAGCCTATGATAGCTGCCTACGATGGTGTAAGTTTGAAAGCGTCTTAATGTCTAGAAGTTCGTCAAAAATAGTGATGTGTGTCAAGAAGCTTTCGGCCGCTGACGCGGCCAATGGATATTTTTCGGGAGACAGATTTTAAAAGTGATATGATTGGGTTTCAAGCTTTGACAAAAGCTCTCGATTTATGGTTTTCATTATTGTAATTATTGCTTTCCTTAATCTAGAAATATATTAACATTTAAAAAATATTTTCAAAATTGTTCCGCCGCTAACTATTTTTCAGTTGCAATATCTTAAAAAAAAAAAAAAAATTGTTTGTATTTCAATAAAAATCATAAACTCTTAATCTTATCTTAAGACAGCGAGGAAAGTCGGTTTTGAAAGTTTTTTCAGAATGCTCATGATAGCTGCCTACGTTGGAGTAAGTTTGAATGCGTCTTAATGTCTAGAAGTTTGTCAAAAGCAGTGATTTGTGTCAGGAAGATTTCGGCCGCTGACTAGGCCAAGGGATATTTTTCGGGAAAGAAATTTTAAAAGTGATATAATTGGGTTTCGTTAGCTTTGACTAAAGCTCTGGATTTACGGTTTTCTTTGATGTAATAATTACTTTCCATAATGAGGAATTGCTTCAATATTTAAAAAATATTTTCAGAATCGTTTCGCCGCTATCTATAATTGAGTTGCAATATGTATAGACAGTGAGGAAAGTCGGTTTTGAAAGCTTTTTCTGAAAGCTTATGATAGCTGCCTACGTTGATGTAAGTTTGAAAGCGTCTTAATGTCTAGAAGTTTGTCAAAAGTAGTGATTTGTGTCAAGGAGCTTTCGGCCGCTTACGCGGCCAATGGATATTTTTCGGAAAACATATTTTAAAAGTGATATGATTGGGTTTCGAAAGCTTTGACAAAAGCTCTCGATTTACGGTTTTCATTAATGTAATTATTACTTACCATAACCTAGAAATATATATCAACGTTTAAAAAAATATTTTCAGAATTGTTCCGCCGCTAACTATTTTTCAGTTGCAATATCTATACTTAGCGAAGAAAGTCGTTTCTGAAAGCTTTTTCTGAAAGCGCATGATAGCAGCCTAGGTAAGTGTAATTTTATAAGCGTCTTAATGTCTAGAAGTTTTCCAAAAGTAGTGATTTGTGTCAGGAAGATTTCGGCCGCTGACTCGGCCAAGGGATATTTTTCGGGAAAGAAATTTTAAAAGTGATATAATTGGGTTTCGTAAGCTTTGACTAAAGCTCTGGATTTACGTTTTTTTTTGATGTAATAATTACTTTCCATAATCAGGAATTGCATCAATATTTAAAAAATATTTTCAGAATCGTTTCGCCGCTAACTATTATTGAGTTGCAATATCTATAGACAGTGAGTAAAAGTCGGTTTTGAAAGCTTTTTCTAAAAGCTTATGATAGCTGCCTACGTTGGTGTAAGTTTGAAAGCGTCTTAATGTCTAGAAGTTTATCAAAAGTAGTGATTTGTGACAAGAAGCTTTCGGCCGCTGACGCGGCCAATGGATATTTTTCGGGAAACATATTTTAAAAGTGATATGATTGGGTTTCGAAAGCTTTGACAAAAGCTCTCGATTTACGGTTTTCATTGATGTAATTATTACTTACCATAACCTAGAAATATATCAACGTTTAAAAAAATATTTTCAGTATTGTTCCGCCGCTAATTATTTTTCAGTTGCAATATCTATAGTTAGCGAAGAAAGTCGTTTCTGAAAGCTTTTTCTGAAAGCGCATGATAGCGGCCTAGGTAAGTGTAATTTTATAAGCGTCTTAATGTCTAGAAGTTCGTTAAAAATAGTGATTTGTGTCAGGAAAACATCGGCCGCTGACTCGGCAAATAGATTTTTTTCGGGAAACGACTTGGAAAAGCGATTTTTATGGATTTCAAAAGTTACGACAAAAGCTCTTGATTAACGGTTTTCATTGTTGTAACAAATACTTTCCATAATCTAGAATTGTACCAACATTAAAAATATATTTTTAGAATCCTTCCGCCGCTAACTATTATAATAGTTGCAATATCTATAGACAGCGAGGAAAGTCAGTTTTTAAAGCTTTTTCTGAAAGCCTATGATATCTGCCTACGTTGGTGTAAGTTTGAAAGCGTCTTAATGTCTAGAAGTTCGTCAAAAGTAGTGATTTGTGTCAAGAAGCTTTTGGCCGCTGACTCGGCCAATGGATATTTTTCGGGATTTTTTTTTTAAAAGTGATATAATTGGGTTTCGAAAGCTTTGACGAAAGCTCTGGATTTACGGTTTCCTTTGATATAATAATTACTTGCCATAATCTGGAATTGTATCAAAATTTTTAAAAAATATATTTTCAGAATCGTTCCTCCGCTAACTATTATTGAGTTGCAATATCTATAGATAGCGAGGAAAGTCGGTTTTGAAAGCTTTTTCTGAAAGCCTATTATAGCTGCCTACGTTGGTGTAAGTTTGAAAGGGTCTTAATGTCTAGAAGTTCGTCAAAAGTAGTGATTTGTGTCAAGCAGCTTTCGGCTGCTGACGCGGCCAATGGACATTTGTCAGGAAACAAATTTTAAAAATGATATGATTGGGTTTCGAAAGCTTTGACTAAAGCTCTCGATTTACTGTGTTCATTAATGTAATTATTACTTTCCATAATCTAGAAATATATCAACATTAAAAAAATATTTTCAGAATCGTTCCGCCGCTAACTATTTTTCAGTTGCAATATTTATAGTTAGCGAAGAAAGTCGTTTCTGAAAGCTTTTTCTGAAAGTCCATGATTGCGGCCTACGTTAGTGTAAATTTATAAACTTCTTAATGTCTAGACGTTCCTCAAAAGTAGCGATTTGTGTCAGGAAGATTTCGGCCGCTGACTCGGGCAATGGATATTTTTCGGGAATCGACTTTGAAAAGCGATTTTTTTGGATTTTAAAAATTTCGACAAAAGCTCTTGATTAACGGTTTTCATTATTGTAATAATTACTTTCCATAATCTAGAATTGTGTCAATATTTAATTAAATATTTTCAGAATCGTTCCGCCGCTAACTATTATAATAGTTGCAATATCTATAGACAGCGAGGAAAGTCGGTTTTTAAAGATTTTTCTGAAAGCCAATGATATCTGGCTACGTTGGTGTAAGTTTGAAAGCGTCTTAATGTCTAGAAGTTCGTCAAAAGTAGTGATTTGTGTCAAGAAGCTTTTGGCCGCTGACTCGGCCAATGGATATTTTTCGGGATTTTTTTTTAAAGTGATATAATTGGGTTTCGAAAGCTTTGACGAAAGCTCTGGATTTACGGTTTCCTTTGATATAATAATTTCTTGCCATAATCTGGAATTGTATCAAAATAAAAAAAAAATATATTTTCAGAATCGTTCCGCCGCTAACTATTATTGAGTTGCAATATCTATAGATAGCGAGGAAAGTCGGTTTTGAAAGCTTTTTCTGAAAGCCTATTATAGCTGCCTACGCTGGTGTAAGTTTGAAAGTGTCTTAATGTCTAGAAGTTCGTCAAAAGTAGTGATTTGTGTCAAGCAACTTTCGGCTGCTGACGCTGCCAATGGACATTTTTCAGGAAACAAATTTTAAAAATGATATGATTGGGTTTCGAAAGCTTTGACTAAAGCTCTCGATTTACTGTGTTCATTAATGTAATTATTACTTTCCATAATCTAGAAATATATCAACATTAAAAAAATATTTTCAGAATCGTTCCGCCGCTAACTATTTTTCAGTTGCAATATTTATAGTTAGCGAAGAAAGTCGTTTCTGAAAGCTTTTTCTGAAAGTCCATGATTGCGGCCTACGTTAGTGTAAATTTATAAACTTCTTAATGTCTAGACGTTCCTCAAAAGTAGTGATTTGTGTCAGGAAGATTTCGGCCGCTGACTCGGGCAATGGATATTTTTCGGGAATCGACTTTGAAAAGCGATTTTTTTGGATTTTAAAAATTTCGACAAAAGCTCTTGATTAACGGTTTTCATTATTGTAATAATTACTTTCCATAATCTAGAATTGTGTCAATATTTAATTAAATATTTTCAGAATCGTTCCGCCGCTAACTATTATAATAGTTGCAATATCTATAGACAGCTAGAAAAGTCGGTTTTTAAAGATTTTTCTGAAAGCCTATGATATCTGGCTACGTTGGTGTAAGTTTGAAAGCGTCTTAATGTCTAGAAGTTCGTCAAAAGTAGTGATTTGTGTCAAGAAGCTTTTGGCCGCTGACTCGGCCAATGGATATTTTTCGGGATTTTTTTTTTAAAAGTGATATAATTGGGTTTCGAAAGCTTTGACGAAAGCTCTGGATTTACGGTTTCCTTTGATATAATAATTACTTGCCATAATCTGCAATTGTATCAAAATTTTAAAAAAATATATTTTCAGAATCGTTCCGCCGCTAACTATTATTGAGTTGCAATATCTATAGATAGCGAGGAAAGTCGGTTTTGAAAGCTTTTTCTGAAAGCCTATTATAGCTGCCTACGTTGGTGTAAGTTTGAAAGTGTCTTAATGTCTAGAAGTTCGTCAAAATAGTGAT
Organism: Cydia pomonella; assembly: GCF_033807575.1. Lineage (NCBI taxonomy): Eukaryota > Metazoa > Arthropoda > Insecta > Lepidoptera > Tortricidae > Cydia > Cydia pomonella. The sequence continues at coordinate 100,706 of NW_026907912.1, forward strand.
TTGTGTCAAGCAGCTTTCGGCTGCTGACGCGGCCAATGGACATTTTTCAGGAAACAAATTTTAAAAATGATATGATTGGGTTTCGAAAGCTTTGACTAAAGCTCTCGATTTACTGTGTTCATTAATGTAATTATTACTTTCCATAATCTAGAAATATATCAACATTAAAAAAATATTTTCAGTATCGTTCCGCCGCTAACTATTTTTCAGTTGCAATATTTATAGTTAGCGAAGAAAGTCGTTTCTGAAAGCTTTTTCTGAAAGTCCATGATTGCGGCCTACGTTAGTGTAAATTTATAAACTTCTTAATGTCTAGACGTTCCTCAAAAGTAGTGATTTGTGTCAGGAAGATTTCGGCCGCTGACTCGGGCAATGGATATTTTTCGGGAATCGACTTTGAAAAGCGATTTTTTTGGATTTTAAAAATTTCGACAAAAGCTCTTGATTAACGGTTTTCATTATTGTAATAATTACTTTCCATAATCTAGAATTGTGTCAATATTTAATTAAATATTTTCAGAATCGTTCCGCCGCTAACTATTATAATAGTTGCAATATCTATAGACAGCGAGGAAAGTCGGTTTTTAAAGATTTCTCTGAAAGCCTATGATATCTGGCTACGTTGGTGTAAGTTTGAAATCGTCTTAATGTCTAGAAGTTCGTCAAAAGTAGTGATTTGTGTCAAGAAGCTTTTGGCCGCTGACTCGGCCAATGGATATTTTTCGGGTTTTTTTTTTTTAAAGTGATATAATTGGGTTTCGAAAGCTTTGACGAAAGCTCTGGATTTACGGTTTCCTTTGATATAATAATTACTTGCCATAATCTGGAATTGTATCAAAATTAAAAAAAAATATATTTTCAGAATCGTTCCGCCGCTAACTATTATTGAGTTGCAATATCTATAGATAGCGAGGAAAGTCGGTTTTGAAAGCTTTTTCTGAAAGCCTATGATAGCTGCCTACGTTGGTGTAAGTTTGAAAGCGTCTTAATGTCTACAAGTTCGTCAAAAGTAGTGATTTGTGTCAAGCAGCTTTCGGCTGCTGACGCGGCCAATGGACATTTTTCAGGAAACAAATTTTAAAAATGATATGATTGGATTTCGAAAGCTTTGACTAAAGCTCTCGATTTACTGTGTTCATTAATGTAATTATTACTTTCCATAATCTAGAAATATATCAACATTAAAAAAATATTTTCAGAATCGTTCCGCCGCTAACTATTTTTCAGTTGCAATATTTATAGTTAGCGAAGAAAGTCGTTTCTGAAAGCTTTTTCTGAAAGTCCATGATTGCGGCCTACGTTAGTGTAAATTTATAAACTTCTTAATGTCTAGACGTTCCTCAAAAGTAGTGATTTGTGTCAGGAAGATTTCGGCCGCTGACTCGGGCAATGGATATTTTTCGGGAATCGACTTTGAAAAGCGATTTTTTTGGATTTTAAAAATTTCGACTAAAGCTCTTGATTAACGGTTTTCATTATTGTAATAATTACTTTCCATAATCTAGAATTGTGTCAATATTTAATTAAATATTTTCTGAATCGTTCCGCCGCTAACTATTATAATAGTTGCAATATCTATAGACAGCGAGAAAAGTCGGTTTTTAAAGATTTTTCTGAAAGCCTATGATATCTGGCTACGTTGGTGTAAGTTTGAAAGCGTCTTAATGTCTAGAAGTTCGTCAAAAGTAGTGATTTGTGTCAAGAAGCTTTTGGCCGCTGACTCAGCCAATGGATATTTTTCGGGCATTTTTTTTTAAAAGTGATATAATTGGGTTTCGAAAGCTTTTACGAAAGCTCTGGATTTACGGTTTCCTTTGATATAATAATTACTTGCCATAATCTGGAATTGTATCAAAATTAAAAAAAAATATATTTTCAGAATCGTTCCGCCGCTAACTATTATTGAGTTGCAATATCTATAGATAGCGAGGAAAGTCGGTTTTGAAAGCTTTTTCTGAAAGCCTATTATAGCTGCCTACGTTGGTGTAAGTTTGAAAGTGTCTTAATGTCTAGAAGTTCGTCAAAAGTAGTGATTTGTGTCAAGCAACTTTCGGCTGCTGACGCGGCCAATGGACAATTTTCAGGAAACAAATTTTAAAAATGATATGATTGGGTTTCGAAAGCTTTGACTAAAGCTCTCGATTTACTGTGTTCATTAATGTTATTATTACTTTCCATAATCTAGAAATATATCAACATTAAAAAAATATTTTCAGAATCGTTCCGCCGCTAACTATTTTTCAGTTGCAATATTTATAGTTAGCGAAGAAAGTCGTTTCTGAAAGCTTTTTCTGAAAGTCCTTGATTGCGGCCTACGTTAGTGTAAATTTATAAACTTCTTAATGTCTAGACGTTCGTCAAAAATAGTGATTTGTGTAAAGAAGCTTTCGGCCGCTGACTCGGCCAATGGATATTTTTCGGGAAACAAATTTTAAAGGTGATATAATTGGGTTTCGAAAGCTTTGACGAAAGCTCTCGATTTACGGTTTCCTGTGATATAATAATTACTTGCCATAATATGGCATTGTATCAAAATTTTAAAAAAATATTTTCAGAATCGTTCCGCCGCTAACTATTATTGAGTTGCAATATCTATAGACAGCGAGGAAAGTCGGGTTTGAAAGCTTTTTCTGAAAGCCTATTATAGCTGCCTACGTTGGTGTAAGTTTGAAAGTGTCTTAATGTCTAGAAGTTCGTCAAAAGTAGTGATTTGTGTCAAGCAGCTTTCGGCTGCTGACGCGGCTAATGGACATTTTTCAGGAAACAAATTTTAAAAATGATATGATTGGGTTTCGAAAGCTTTGACTAAAGCTCTCGATTTACTGTTTTCATTAATGTAATAATTATTATTCCATAATCTAGAAATATATCAACATTAAAAAAATATTTTCAGAATCGTTCCGCCGCTAACTATTTTTCAGTTGCAATATTTACAGTTAGCGAAGAAAGTCGTTTCTGAAAGCTTTTTCTGAAAGTCCATGACAGCGGCCTACTTTAGTGTAAATTTATAAACTTCTTAATGTCTAGACGTTCCTCAAAAGTAGTGATTTGTGTGAGGAAGATTTCGGCCGCTGACTCGGCCAATGGATATTTTTCGGGAATCGACTTTGAAAAGCGATTTTTTTGATTTTATAAATTTCGACAAAATCTCTTGATTAACGGTTTTCATTGTTGTAATAATAACTTTTCATAATCTAGAATTGTGTCAACTTTAAAAAAAAAAACAGAATTGTTCCCCCGCTTACTATTTTTCAGTTGTAATATCTATAGTTAGCGAGGAAAGTCGGTTTTGAAAGCTTTTTCTGAAAGCCTATGATAGCTGCCTACGTTGGTGTAAGTTTGAAAGCGTCTTAATGTCTACAAGTTCGTCAAAAGTAGTGATTTGTGTCAAGCAGCTTTCGGCTGCTGACGCGGCCAATGGACATTTTTCAGGAAACAAATTTTAAAAATGATATGATTGGGTTTCGAAAGCTTTGACTAAAGCTCTCGATTTACTGTGTTCATTAATGTAATTATTACTTTCCATAATCTAGAAATATATCAACATTAAAAAAATATTTTCAGAATCGTTCCGCCGCTAACTATTTTTCAGTTGCAATATTTATAGTTAGCGAAGAAAGTCGTTTCTGAAACCTTTTTCTGAAAGTCCATGATTGCGGCCTACGTTAGTGTAAATTTATAAACTTCTTAATGTCTAGACGTTCCTCAAAAGTAGTGATTTGTGTCAGGAAGATTTCGGCCGCTGACTCGGGCAATGGATATTTTTCGGGAATCGACTTTGAAAAGCGATTTTTTTGGATTTTAAAAATTTCGACAAAAGCTCTTGATTAACGGTTTTCATTATTGTAATAATTACTTTCCATAATCTAGAATTGTGTCAATATTTAATTAAATATTTTCAGAATCGTTCCGCCGCTAACTATTATAATAGTTGCAATATCTATAGTAGGGCGTCCTCCCGGGAAATACCGGTTCTCGATTTCCCGGGAAATCCCGGGATTTATTTGGAATCCAAAGAACCGGTACTGAGCACCGAGTCCCGGTTCTCCCGGTTCCCGCCATAACATCAAATAAACATTTATATTATCAGTAAAATTAACGCACCGGCAAGTTCGGCAGCGTCGCATATATATGCAATCGATTGCGAACATCTCTAGGTGACCGTACCATAGACGCCATTAGTTTTCTTCGGACATATTATCAAGAAAAGAGATGCAAATAAAAGTATTGAACTAAGTACTAGATTTAGTTAGACTGATTTATACATATCATCTTAAGTTGACATTTAATTGAAGTAATCATTAGCGTCTCGTCAAACAAATTCGACATATTTACATAACTAGTTTTGTAAGATTCAAATGTTAGATAATGACCTGAAATACCTGATTATAATTTGTTAATGTTACGTTTAAGTTTCCGTAATATTGATTACTTTTTACTCAGAGTTTAATAAATGTTATATACACAAGACTTAAACTACAATGTTTATGTATAAAACTATAAATCACATTCTTGTGTCTAATTGTTAGTGATCTCCAGTTCCATCCGTTCTTAAGCCAATGATTAGATTAGGTATTTGATAAGTTCTTTATGTTAAATTATTTATTTGAGAGGTGATTATATTTTTGTTAAAAAATAGAACTGTATTTGTTTTAAGTGTGTTGATTATTATATTACTGCAATGTTACAATTATCTTAAGTTAATCACATTTGAAATAGAAAAAATATTGAACTATTATAATTAGACTGATTTATATTATTTAAGAGGAATTCCTAGTTGCGATTTTTCCATACAAACGCTCTCGACTGATTCCTCCCTGGATTTTTAACCTAGAGCAGTGATTTTTTCAAATAAGATCAATATCATCAATATCTGTGCCGCTATGTTTTGCTTTTTTTGATTATTTTATTTTGAAGAAAGATACAGCGCCTCGAAAATCGCAAAAACGGCTAAATTGAATTGGCTGTATAAAAAGGCACAGTATACAAATATGACGAAAAATATCCAAAAAATCAAAACATAGCGGCATAGATTACTTCTTCCTCTTGCAATTTCCAAAATTTCATAATGATTAGTTGCGTTTTGGAGGAGGAAACAGTCGAGAGCGAAACCTCGATTTTTGAGTTTTTTGCGAGTGAATTTCGGTCCGAGCTGCAGTTGTCCTTATCGCACGAATTGGAGGCGGAGACAGTTTCTAAATATACGTACACAGAAGGAATAGTGATGGGCATAACATCATTATTAGGGATTGCAGAACCGGTACTGTTTTAAAGAACCGGGATTTCCCGGTACTTTTGGAACTGGTCTAATTATTTCATTATTTTAAATAAAACGACAGCATTTTGCGATTTGACCACCTTTCGTATTATAATTTAATAATCACATTTTCTTTTATTACGTAGTAGGCAATTTTTTTTAGAAATATAGTATTTTACATTGCTCACACTTGTGCGTCACAAGTAAAAGATAACTATTTTGATGTTTGCCACTAGATAGCAAATTTAATGAAATTACATTGACGAGGGGATTTATATATAAGTATCGCAGTCGTATTGTATAATCCACCGTATAACATTACGGCTAGCCGATATCAAAATAAGGGCCATTTTGAAATGCGGCGGTTCAACGATTCAGGTATGTTGGGTAAATACCGGATGCGGGTGAAGAACGTAAGACATTCATTTCCCCCTAATTTGGCTTTATTTTTTAATGTTGGCAACATTGTGTAAGACGCCATTTCATTGCGCCTCGACCGTCAGTGTCCCCGCGTCGCTCAGGGAGTCGGGCTTGTGCTATGTGCAATCACAGAGAGCAAGGTAAATTTCGCGAAATCTTCCTTCTATCCGATCTTCGCTCTGTAATTTATTTTGCGTATTGTGATGAAACTGTGTTTGTTTTTGTAATTGTGTTAACAGACCTAGCACTGCTGTAGACCGAGAGACCAGAAACAATCAGATCTTTACCTATTTAAAAAACAGCAGTGATTAACAAACTTTAAATTTTCTTCAATTTACCTACTGACCTTAATTATCACTTTTATTGTTTTCTTGATCACACTTTCGTACCATTATTTTTATCCAGTACCACTACCAGCGCGACGGTTACTGACAATGTAATTTTTTTAATTTCCGCAACCCAAAGGTTGCCTTTTAGCGATAAGACCGCATGTTGTTTACCTGTGCTTATGTGTATGTTTTCTTTTGTATTGTTTTATTTTATTGAGGTGTGCAATAAAGAGTATTTATATTGTATAGGGATGATGATACATGTTGAAATTTATAACAAAATCCAGTAAAATAGATAGCAAATGAGCAATTTTTCGCAATAAAGTACCTACACATACGGATGCATATGTAGATGTGCACGCATACATACATTGCTAGTTTCGGATACAAAATAGAGATAGGGCTTCGAAATTAGTTTCCTTAAAATGCTTCAAGAGGGCTCTCTGTTCCTATATATTTACTTCACTCTTTACATACGATCCTTACATTTTATAAAAAAAAAGATTGTATATCAACTATATATATACATAATTGCAAAATTAAACCAACAAAATCGCAATTTTAATTATTTTCCATACTTCAAGATGGGCTCTCAGTGACCTTGACTTTTTTAAAGAACTACTTAGTCTTTTTGATTTCTAAGTTTGATTCTTATTTTTTTGGCGACCTTCATTAAAAATGACTGGGCACGATTCTTTTTTATTTTGTCCCTCCTACTTAAGTACTTAATATCTTCCAGTACATTCCATTCAATAAACAATACATTTACACTTTCCCTAAACCTATACAGTTCACGAAATCTTAAATTGTCAAAACTTCGCAACGTATCTATTATTTTAGTGGTTTTTTTTTATTACTTCGGGTAAACCTTACAATAAGAGGTTTCTTAGCACATTGTTTACTTATCAAATTGCCTTATGACACAGGTATCAAAGTTTGAGAGCCACAATTTTACCAATTTTTGTATCAGGTCAGGGTTAAGATCGGATACAAAAGGGTAGACACCGGACCTATTTCTTTGTGATACCTTATTCTCTTTCCATTAAAAGCAACTTTTTTTCACCATCCAATGTTCTCCCTTGATGGCAAAACACTCGTTATCCTAAAAAAAAGTATGTCTCATCTTTACACAGGTACAAAACTAAAACCGTTCTGTATTGAAGATTACCAAAATTCAGGCCGAATCTACGGTTATTATTTAACGATTCGCTACGTACTTCAAGAATCTGTCACGTGTTGAGATCTCGAAAAAACATTTTTTCACGAGTTTTCTCAATTGGTCCCAAAATTGTCCGGCATTACCCCAACATACTTTACCCAGATTGTCATTGCGATACGTTCTTCAATAAGGCGGCCCAAGTTTAGCCCCATCGTACTACAAGTTAAATAGATTGTAGTTTAACCATAGGTATATTTATACCTACTTACAAAATTTCACAACACACCATGATCACTCCCAACTTACTGATACGGATAGGTACAGTCAAGTGTAAAAATATGGGTGTACACATCTGACTCAAAAATATGTCCCATAGCATCTTATTCCAGTGTAATAAGAGCGTAGTACTATATTTATGAGACGATTCTTTCGATACATATTTTTGCACTTGACTGTACGACGACAACCGACGCTGAGACATCAATTCTTTTTTGCAGTTTTTACCTATATGGTAATTAATATCAATCAATCATTTATTATTTCGTCATCATAGGTGTAAAATACATTTAGTACAGGTAGTTTAGGTAGTAGGGTGTTTGGTATTAGGGTGTAATAGATACAGTATAATTTAAATATTACGTGGTAACAACAAAAACAACTTGCGTCGGGCAGCGCAGAATAAATTCCGTCCGGCTCGCGGGCGATGTCGACGGAACGGCGCGCAATGAGCGAGCGCACGAGTCTCGCGTCTGTGTGCGCGCACTCACACTTAGATAGCTCCGGCTCCCGCCCACCGCAGCGCGACAGAAACATAGCTTCAAAAATTCGAGATTTGAAAAGTTGCTCAGCTAGGAATTGCTCTTAAGTTCACATTTAAAATTAAAATAATGATTAGCGTTACGTCAAGTAAATTCGACGACATCTTACATAAATAGTCAGGTTGAGATATTAAAATTTGTATAACTTTGCATGATTTGTTTTTATTTTTTTAATTACAATATTATGATAATTATGATGTTTAAAATATTATGGTGTTTGTAAGTATTACTTACTACACATGATTCATAACATTACGGTTATGATCAATGACACTGTTAACTGATTAATCAATTAAGACTGATTAAAGTAACTATAAAGACTGATTTAAGTGTATTATTCCTAAAACTGTTTTTTTACCAATAAAAAATTCTTAATTATTCCTACGATTCCTTTTCATTAGTATTAAAGTTAGTTGCAAGATTCACAGTTAAATGATGTCAAACAAAATATATAAAAATAATTCAGCTCAGCATAAAGAACCGGGAGAACCGGGAATCCCGGTACCGGCTCCGACCCGGTACCGGGAAATGAAAAACTAGGAACCGGTCCCGGGACTGCACGCCCTAATCTATAGACAGCGAGAAAAGTCGGTTTTTAAAGATTTTTCTGAAAGCCTATGATATCTGGCTACGTTGGTGTAAGTTTGAAAGCGTCTTAATGTCTAGAAGTTCGTCAAAAGTAGTGATTTGTGTCAAGAAGCTTTTGGCCGCTGACTCGGCCAATGGATATTTTTCGGGAATTTTTTTTTAAAAGTGATATAATTGGGTTTCGAAAGCTTTGACGAAAGCTCTGGATTTACGGTTTCCTTTGATATAATAATTACTTGCCATAATCTGGAATTGTATCAAAATTTAAAAAAAATATATTTTCAGAATCGTTCCGCCGCTAACTATTATTGAGTTGCAATATCTATAGATAGCGAGGAAAGTCGGTTTTGAAAGCTTTTTCTGAAAGCCTATTACAGCTGCCTACGTTGGTGTAAGTTTGAAAGTGTCTTAATGTCTAGAAGTTCGTCAAAAGTAGTGATTTGTGTCAAGCAGCTTTCGGCTGCTGACGCGGCCAATGGACATTTTTCAGGAAACAAATTTTAAAAATGATATGATTTGGTTTCGAAATCTTTGACTAAAGCTCTCGATTTACTGTGTTCATTAATGTAATTATTACTTTCCATAATCTAGAAATATATCAACATTAAAAAAATATTTTCAGAATCGTTCCGCCGCTAACTATTTTTCAGTTGCAATATTTATAGTTAGCGAAGAAAGTCGTTTCTGAAAGCTTTTTCTGAAAGTCCATGATTGCGGCCTACGTTAGTGTAAATTTATAAACTTCTTAATGTCTAGACGTTCCTCAAAAGTAGTGATTTGTGTCAGGAAGATTTCGGCCGCTGACTCGGGCAATGGATATTTTTCGGGAATCGACTTTGAAAAGCGATTTTTTTGGATATTAAAAATTTCGACAAAAGCTCTTGATTAACGGTTTTCATTATTGTAATAATTACTTTCCATAATCTAGAATTGTGTCAATATTTAATTAAATATTTTCAGAATCGTTCCGCCGCTAACTATTATAATAGTTGCAATATCTATAGACAGCGAGGAAAGTCGGTTTTTAAAGATTTTTCTGAAAGCCTATGATATCTGGCTACGTTGGTGTAAGTTTGAAAGCGTCTTAATGTCTAGAAGTTCGTCAAAAGTAGTGATTTGTGTCTAGAAGCTTTTGGCCGCTGACTCGGCCAATGGATATTTTTCGGGATTTTTTTTTTAAAGTGATATAATTGGGTTTCGAAAGCTTTGACGAAAGCTCTGGATTTACGGTTTCCTTTGATATAATAATTACTTGCCATAATCTGGAATTGTATCAAAATTAAAAAAAAATATATTTTCAGAATCGTTCCGCCGCTAACTATTATTGAGTTGCAATATCTATAGATAGCGAGGAAAGTCGGTTTTGAAAGCTTTTTCTGAAAGCCTATTATAGCTGCCTACGTTGGTGTAAGTTTGAAAGTGTCTTAATGTCTAGAAGTTCGTCAAAAGTAGTGATTTGTGTCAAGCAGCTTTCGGCTGCTGACGCGGCCAATGGACATTTTTCAGGAAACAAATTTAAAAAATGATATGATTGGGTTTCGAAAGCTTTGACTAAAGCTCTCGATTTACTGTGTTCATTAATGTTATTATTACTTTCCATAATCTAGAAATATATCAACATTAAAAAAATATTTTCAGAATCGTTCCGCCGCTAACTATTTTTCAGTTGCAATATTTATAGTTAGCGAAGAAAGTCGTTTCTGAAAGCTTTTTCTGAAAGTCCATGATTGCGGCCTACGTTAGTGTAAATTTATAAACTTCTTAATGTCTAGACGTTCGTCAAAAATAGTGATTTGTGTAAAGAAGCTTTCGGCCGCTGACTCGGCCAATGGATATTTTTCGGGAAACAAATTTTAAAGGTGATATAATTGGGTTTCGAAAGCTTTGACGAAAGCTCTGGATTTACGGTTTCCTTTGATATAATAATTACTTGCCATAATATGGCATTGTATCAAAATTTTAAAAAAATATTTTCAGAATCGTTCCGCCGCTAACTATTATTGAGTTGCAATATCTATAGAAAGCGAGGAAAGTCGGGTTTGAAAGCTTTTTCTGAAAGCCTATAATAGCTGCCTACGTTGGTGTAAGTTTGAAAGTGTCTTAATGTCTAGAAGTTCGTCAAAAGTAGTGATTTGTGTCAAGCAGCTTTCGGCTGCTGACACGGCTAATGGACATTTTTCAGGAAACAAATTTTAAAAATGATATGATTGGGTTTCGAAAGCTTTGACTAAAGCTCTCGATTTACTGTTTTCATTAATGTAATAATTATTATTCCATAATCTAGAAATATATCAACATTAAAAAAATATTTTCAGAATCGTTCCGCCGCTAACTATTTTTCAGTTGCAATATTTACAGTTAGCGAAGAAAGTCGTTTCTGAAAGCTTTTTCTGAAAGTCCATGATAGCGGCCTACTTTAGTGTAAATTTATAAACTTCTTAATGTCTAGACGTTCTTCAAAAGTAGTGATTTGTGTGAGGAAGATTTCGGCCGCTGACTCGGCCAATGGATATTTTTCGGGAATCGACTTTGAAAAGCGATTTTTGTGGATTTTATAAATTTCGACAAAACCTCTTGATTAACGGTTTTCATTGTTGTAATAATAACTGTTGTATATGTAATATATGTATACATGTAGCTATAGCGGGTTCGGTGCCTCGACCCCTACTTAAGGTAACACTTCGCATGAATAAAACCAGTGTGATTTCAACCGTAACCGTTTCGTTTTTCATAATCTAGAATTGTGTCAACTTTAAAAAAAAAAAACAGAATTGTTCCCCCGCTTACTATTTTTCAGTTGTAATATCTATAGTTAGCGAGGAAAGTCGGTTTTGAAAGCTTTTTCTGAAAGCCTATGATAGCTGCCTACGTTGGTGTAAGTTTGAAAGCGTCTTAATGTCTACAAGTTCGTCAAAAGTAGTGATTTGTGTCAAGAAGCTTTCGGCCGCTAACGTGGCCATTGGATATTTTTTGGGAGATAAATTGTAAATGTGATATGATTGGGTTTCGAAAGCTTTAACAAAAGCTCTTAATTTACGGTTTTCATAAGTGTAATTATTACTTTGCAAAATCTAGAAATATATCAACTTTTAAAAAAATATATTCAGAATTGTTCCGCCGCTAACTATTTTTCAGTTGTAATATCTATAGTTAGCGAGGAAAGTCGGTTTTGAAAACTTTTTCTGAAAGCCTATGATAGCTGCCTACGTTGCTGGAAGTTTGAAAGCGTCTTAATGTCTAGAAGTTCGTCAAAAGTTGTGATTTGTGTCAAGAAGCTTTCGGCCGCTGACGTGGCCAAAGGATATTTTTCTGGAAACAAATTTTAAAAGTGATATAATTGGGTTTTGAAAGCTTTGACAAAAGATCTTGATTTACGGTTTTCATTGACGTAATTATTACTTTCCATAATCGAGAAATATATCAACATTTAAAAAAATATTTTCAGAATTGTTCCGCCGCTAATTATTTTTCAGTTGCATAATCTATAGTTAGCGAAGAAAGTCGTTTCTGAAAGCTTTTTCTGAAAGCCCATGATAGCGGCTTATGTTGGTGTAAGTTTCTTAGCGTCTTAATGTCTGGAAGCTTATCAAAATCACTGATTTCTGTCAAGAAACTTTCAGCCGCTGACTCGGCCAATGGATATTTTTCGGAAAACAACTTTGTAAAGTGATACGATTGGGTTTCGAAAGCTTTGACGAAAGCTCTCGATTTACGGTTTTCATTAATGTAATTATTACTTTGCAAAATCTAGAAATATATCAACATTTAAAAAAATATTTTCAGAATCGTTCCGCCGCTAACTATTATAATAGTTGCAATATCTATAGACAGCGAGGAAAGTCGGTTTTTAAAGATTTTTCTGAAAGCCTATGATATCTGGCTACGTTGGTGTAAGTTTGAAAGCGTCTTAATGTCTAGAAGTTCGTCAAAAGTAGTGATTTGTGTCAAGTAGCTTTTGGCCGCTGACTCGGCCAATGGATATTTTTCGGGAATTTTTTTTTAAAAGTGATATAATTGGGTTTCGAAAGCTTTGACGAAAGCTCTGGATTTACGGTTTCCTTTGATATAATAATTACTTGCCATAATCTGGAATTGTATCAAAATTTAAAAAAAAAAAATTTCAGAATCGTTCCGCCGCTAACTATTATTGAGTTTCAATATCTATAGATAGCGAGGAAAGTCGGTTTTGAAAGCTTTTTCTGAAAGCCTATTATAGCTGCCTACGTTGGTGTAAGTTTGAAAGTGTCTTAATGTCTAGAAGTTCGTCAAAAGTAGTGATTTGTGTCAAGCAGCTTTCGGCTGCTGACGCGGCCAATGGACATTTTTCAGGAAACAAATTTTAAAAATGATATGATTGGGTTTCGAAAGCTTTGACTAAAGCTCTCGATTTACTGTGTTCATTAATGTAATTATTTGTTTCCATAATCTAGAAATATATCAACATTAAAAAAATATTTTCCGAATCGTTCCGCCGCTAACTATTTTTCAGTTGCAATATTTATAGTTAGCGAAGAAAGTCGTTTCTGAAAGCTTTTTCTGAAAGTCCATGATTGCGGCCTACGTTAGTGTAAATTTATAAACTTCTTAATGTCTAGACGTTCGTCAAAAATAGTGATTTGTTTAAAGAAGCTTTCGGCCGCTGACTCGGCCAATGGATATTTTTCGGGAAACAAATTTTAAAGGTGATATAATTGGGTTTCGAAAGCTTTGACGAAAGCTCTGGATTTACGGTTTCCTTTGATCTAATAATTACTTGCCATAATATGGCATTGTATCAAAATTTTAAAAAAATATTTTCAGAATCGTTCCGCCGCTAACTATTATTGAGTTGCAATATCTATAGACAGCGAGGAAAGTCGGGTTTGAAAGCTTTTTCTGAAAGCCTATTATAGCTGCCTACGTTGGTGTAAGTTTGAAAGTGTCTTAATGTCTAGAAGTTCGTCAAAAGTAGTGATTTGTGTCAAGCAGCTTTCGGCTGCTGACGCGGCTAATGGACATTTTTCAGGAAACAAATTTTAAAAATGATATGATTGGGTTTCGAAAGCTTTGACTAAAGCTCTCGATTTACTGTTTTCATTAATGTAATAATTATTATTCCATAATCTAGAAATATATCAACATTAAAAAAATATTTTCAGAATCGTTCCGCCGCTAACTATTTTTCAGTTGCAATATTTACAGTTAGCGAAGAAAGTCGTTTCTGAAAGCTTTTTCTGAAAGTCCATGATAGCGGCCTACTTTAGTGTAAATTTATAAACTTCTTAATGTCTAGACGTTCCCCAAAAGTAGTGATTTGTGTGAGGAAGATTTCGGCCGCTGACTCGGCCAATGGATATTTTTCGGGAATCGACTTTGAAAAGCGATTTTTTTGGATTTTATAAATTTAGACAAAATCTCTTGATTTACGGTTTTCATTAATGTAATTATTACTTTCCATAACCTAGAAATATATCAACGTTTAAAAAAATATTTTCAGAATTGTTCCGCCGCTAACTATTTTTCAGTTGCAATATCTATAGTTAACGAAGAAAGTCGTTTCTGAAAGCTTTTTCTGAAAGCCCATGATAGCGGCCTACGTTAGTGTAAGTTTGTAAGCGTCTTAATGTCTACAATTTCGTCAAAAGTAGTGATTTGTGTCAAGAAGCTTTCGGCCGCTTACGTGGCCATTGGATATTTTTTGGGAGATAAATTGTAAATGTGATATGATTGGGTTTCGAAAGCTTTAACAAAAGCTCTTGATTTACGGTTTTCATTAGTGTAATTATTACTTTGCAAAATCTAGAAATATATCAACTTTTAAAAAAATATTTTCTGAATTGTTCCGCCGCTAACTATTTTTCAGGTGTAATATCTATAGTTAGCGAGGAAAGTCGTTTCTGAAAGCTTTTTCTGAAAGCCCATGATAGCGGCTTATGTTGGTGTAAGTTTCTTAGCGTCTTAATGTCTGGAAGCTTATCAAAATCACTGATTTCTGTCAAGAAACTTTCAGCCGCTGACTCGGCCAATGGATATTTTTCGGAAAACAACTTTGTAAAGTGATATGATTGGGTTTCGAAAGCTTTGACGAAAGCTCTCGATTTACGGTTTTCATTAATGTAATTATTACTTTGCAAAATCTAGAAATATATCAACATTTAAAAAAATATTTTCAGAATTGTTCCGCCGCTAATGATTTTTCAGTTGTAATATGTAAAGTTAGCGAGGAAAGTCGGTTTTGCAAGCTTTTTCTGAAAGCCTATGATAGCTGCCTACGTTGGTGTAAGTTTGAAAGCGTCTTAATTTCTACAAGTTCGTAAAAAGTAGTGATTTGTGTCAAGAAGCTTTCGGCCGCTAACGTGGCCAATGGATATTTTTCGGGAAATAAATTGTAAAAGTGATATGATTGGGTTTCGAAAGCTTTAACAAAAGCTCTTGATTTACGGTTTTCATTAGTGTAATTATACCTTTGCAAAATCTAGAAATATATCAACATTTAAAAAAATATTTTCAGAATTGTTCCGCCGCTAACTATTTTTCAGTTGTAATATCTATAGTTAGCGAGGAAAGTCGGTTTTGAAAACTTTTTCTGAAAGCCTATGATAGCTGCCTACGTTGCTGGAAGTTTGAAAGCGTCTTAATGTCTAGAAGTTCGTCAAAAGTTGTGATTTGTGTCAAGAAGCTTTCGGCCGCTGACGTGGCCAAAGGATATTTTTCTGGAAACAAATTTTAAAAGTGATATAATTGGGTTTTGAAAGCTTTGACAAAAGATCTTGATTTACGGTTTTCATTGACGTAATTATTACTTTCCATAATCGAGAAATATATCAACATTTAAAAAAATATTTTCAGAATTGTTCCGCCGCTAATTATTTTTCAGTTGCATAATCTATAGTTAGCGAAGAAAGTCGTTTCTAAAAGCTTTTTCTGAAAGCTCATGATAGCGGCTTATGTTGGTGTAAGTTTCTTAGCGTCTTAATGTCTGGAAGCTTATCAAAATCACTGATTTCTGTCAAGAAACTTTCAGCCGCTGACTCGGCCAATGGATATTTTTCGGAAAACAACTTTGTAAAGTGATACGATTGGGTTTCGAAAGCTTTGACGAAAGCTCTCGATTTACGGTTTTCATTAATGTAATTATTACTTTGCAAAATCTAGAAATATATCAACATTTAAAAAAATATTTTCAGAATCGTTCCGCCGCTAACTATTATAATAGTTGCAATATCTATAGACAGCGAGGAAAGTCGGTTTTTAAAGATTTTTCTGAAAGCCTATGATATCTGGCTACGTTGGTGTAAGTTTGAAAGCGTCTTAATGTCTAGAAGTTCGTCAAAAGTAGTGATTTGTGTCAAGAAGCTTTTGGCCGCTGACTCGGCCAATGGATATTTTTCGGGATTTTTTTTTTAAAAGTGATATAATTGGGTTTCGAAAGCTTTGACGAAAGCTCTGGATTTACGGTTTCCTTTGATATAATAATTACTTGCCATAATCTGGAATTGTATCAAAATTAAAAAAAAAAAAATTTTCAGAATCGTTCCGCCGCTAACTATTATTGAGTTTCAATATCTATAGATAGCGAGGAAAGTCGGTTTTGAAAGCTTTTTCTGAAAGCCTATTATAGCTGCCTACGTTGGTGTAAGTTTGAAAGTGTCTTAATGTCTAGAAGTTCGTCAAAAGTAGTGATTTGTGTCAAGCAGCTTTCGGCTGCTGACGCGGCCAATGGACATTTTTCAGGAAACAAATTTTAAAAATGATATGATTGGGTTTCGAAAGCTTTGACTAAAGCTCTCGATTTACTGTGTTCATTAATGTAATTATTTGTTTCCATAATCTAGAAATATATCAACATTAAAAAAATATTTTCCGAATCGTTCCGCCGCTAACTATTTTTCAGTTGCAATATTTATAGTTAGCGAAGAAAGTCGTTTCTGAAAGCTTTTTCTGAAAGTCCATGATTGCGGCCTACGTTAGTGTAAATTTATAAACTTCTTAATGTCTAGACGTTCGTCAAAAATAGTGATTTGTTTAAAGAAGCTTTCGGCCGCTGACTCGGCCAATGGATATTTTTCGGGAAACAAATTTTAAAGGTGATATAATTGGGTTTCGAAAGCTTTGACGAAAGCTCTGGATTTACGGTTTCCTTTGATATAATAATTACTTGCCATAATATGGCATTGTATCAAAATTTTAAAAAAATATTTTCAGAATCGTTCCGCCGCTAACTATTATTGAGTTGCAATATCTATAGACAGCGAGGAAAGTCGGGTTTGAAAGCTTTTTCTGAAAGCCTATTATAGCTGCCTACGTTGGTGTAAGTTTGAAAGTGTCTTAATGTCTAGAAGTTCGTCAAAAGTAGTGATTTGTGTTAAGCAGCTTTCGGCTGCTGACGCGGTTAATGGACATTTTTCAGGAAACAAATTTTAAAAATGATATGATTGGGTTTCGAAAGCTTTGACTAAAGCTCTCGATTTACTGTTTTCATTAATGTAATAATTATTATTCCATAATCTAGAAATATATCAACATTAAAAAAATATTTTCAGAATCGTTCCGCCGCTAACTATTTTTCAGTTGCAATATTTACAGTTAGCGAAGAAAGTCGTTTCTGAAAGCTTTTTCTGAAAGTCCATGATAGCGGCCTACTTTAGTGTAAATTTATAAACTTCTTAATGTCTAGACGTTCCCCAAAAGTAGTGATTTGTGTGAGGAAGATTTCGGCCGCTGACTCGGCCAATGGATATTTTTCGGGAATCGACTTTGAAAAGCGATTTTTTTGGATTTTATAAATTTAGACAAAATCTCTTGATTTACGGTTTTCATTAATGTAATTATTACTTTCCATAACCTAGAAATATATCAACGTTTAAAAAAATATTTTCAGAATTGTTCCGCTGCTAACTATTTTTCAGTTGCAATATCTATAGTTAACGAAGAAAGTCGTTTCTGAAAGCTTTTTCTGAAAGCCCATGATAGCGGCCTACGTTAGTGTAAGTTTGTAAGCGTCTTAATGTCTACAAGTTCGTCAAAAGTAGTGATTTGTGTCAAGAAGCTTTCGGCCGCTTACGTGGCCATTGGATATTTTTTGGGAGATAAATTGTAAATGTGATATGATTGGGTTTCGAAAGCTTTAACAAAAGCTCTTGATTTACGGTTTTCATTAGTGTAATTATTACTTTGCAAAATCTAGAAATATATCAACTTTTAAAAAAATATTTTCTGAATTGTTCCGCCGCTAACTATTTTTCAGGTGTAATATCTATAGTTAGCGAGGAAAGTCGTTTCTGAAAGCTTTTTCTGAAAGCCCATGATAGCGGCTTATGTTGGTGTAAGTTTCTTAGCGTCTTAATGTCTGGAAGCTTATCAAAATCACTGATTTCTGTCAAGAAACTTTCAGCCGCTGACTCGGCCAATGGATATTTTTCGGAAAACAACTTTGTAAAGTGATATGATTGGGTTTCGAAAGCTTTGACGAAAGCTCTCGATTTACGGTTTTCATTAATGTAATTATTACTTTGCAAAATCTAGAAATATATCAACATTTAAAAAAATATTTTCAGAATTGTTCCGCCGCTAATGATTTTTCAGTTGTAATATGTAAAGTTAGCGAGGAAAGTCGGTTTTGCAAGCTTTTTCTGAAAGCCTATGATAGCTGCCTACGTTGGTGTAAGTTTGAAAGCGTCTTAATTTCTACAAGTTCGACAAAAGTAGTGATTTGTGTCAAGAAGCTTTCGGCCGCTAACGTGGCCAATGGATATTTTTCGGGAAATAAATTGTAAAAGTGATATGATTGGGTTTCGAAAGCTTTAACAAAAGCTCTTGATTTACGGTTTTCATTAGTGTAATTATACCTTTGCAAAATCTAGAAATATATCAACATTTTGTAACACTTTGGGGTATCCACCCAGTGTTATAAACAGCTGAGTAGCATATTATATAGGTACTTTATAGGTTAGAAAATGGTATGTTTGTTTTGGTAAGATTTGGTAGTTGAAATGTCTTCGACACGGATGTCATAGTGGGTCAGTCAAGGACTGAGACCTGTAGTGATATTTTCAACTTTACATATACGCTTTTAGCTATATTGAGTGGACAAAACTTACCGGAGCGGTAGGTCAGTCTGTGCGGTCACTCCGTTGCATTTTGCGCATCCATGTCGTGTTCCTGCGTTGTGCTAGGACACAGGCACTTTGTTTTCGTTGTGGTATATACATTTCACAATTGAAATACCTTTTAAAACATAGAAATACCACGTATTAACAGTATGATTTTGATAAAACCGAGCAGTTGTTTATTTCAGCGGTAGACACTGACGGCTGTCAATGTCATTTGGTTTTTTTTTGTCCATGGTTCCGTAACAGACGGTCGGTCACACTTGTTGTACGACAATAAACATATACTTGTGGTTCTTTTATCTTTTTATAATTTCCAATTATTAATAAAGTCCGTATTATTTGCTTCCCAAAATGAGTAACTCTTTTTATTGTTGATGTTTCGAATTATTCCGAGGGTCAAACCGGTCAGTCGCCGTATCCATTGAATGGGTAGGTTTTCATTCATCAGTTTGTCTATGGTTTCTCGGATTGGAATTTTGATAAATCATTGTTCGATCGATCTTCAAGATGTGAAGGATATTAGAAAATCTTTCGGCAATCAATCTTAGGGGTATGTAACCTACTTGAAGGTTTTATTTCCTAAAACTGTGGTAAATTCAAGTTAGTAATCGTTAATGTAATTTTGTTACAGCTCGTCCCAAAATGTGCATAATTTAGCGTCTTAGAGCCTACCTAAAATGGCGGCTGCTAATCTTTTCCCTTCAATTTAACATAACTTGGTGAGTCTCCACACTTTTTAAATATATAAAGAAGGAAAGGCGGAGGTAGTGTGTCCTTTCGCAAATGGGTTAATATAGTGTTTTATGTGGATTTCCCAGCAAAACCTAATGTAACGTCAACCACCTCTTCGTCTTGCCACGCGGTCTGCAGGCGCCGTCGTTGGTATAGGAAATAATGGACACGGCATAAACCCCGGTAAGTCATTTAATCGCTTCATTGCCGTAATTTAAATCGCGCTGTGCCTCAGTTTAAAATATAATTTTTCTATAAAACTAAACGTGTTAAAACATAATTTTTTTTAACCTAGAACATTTTCTTTGTTCTTAGGGTTTTTCCTGGACCCTGGTTTTTTCCTGGACCCTGGTTTTTTAAGGCTGTGCCATCCGGTGGCAGCGTTCTTCTTGGCAGTGTCCGTGAAGTTAAGACTTTTATGAATATACCTTTAGTTAAATATGGACTCTTTACGCTGAACAGGTAACCTGTAATCCCTGTGAGCAATTGCTTACTGCTAAACATCCCCGGAGGTTGGGGCATAACTTTTACTTTAGACAGTGTTATGTTAGGAAGACAAATTTTGATATTGTTGTCCGTAGACACAGAGATGTCTATGATGTATTTAGTGTAAATTTCAAGAAATAGTGGTGTCACTAAGAAGTATTTAGTATTACTTATTTACTAATAAATAACTCGTGTTGACCGTAGCGGGTCATATATATTTAAGGAATAAAGGTGTGTATTAAATAAATTTGGGATTTTCATTTGGATATGTCATGCGCTTGATGAGGATAGTATCCTGGCGTCCTACCTTAAATTTTTGGATACCTATTCTCACTCCATAGTGGCCTGAACCGCGACCCTATCTATGATTGTAGTTAGCCGAAGGTATTTGTGAACTTTTCAGTAGTGAAGTTTGGTGAGTTCTGGATCACTCCATAGAAACACGTTTCCTTCTATGGAAACGGTCTTTAACAATAATAGAATCGGATCTTCTCCATATCCAGAGCTCACCCACACCTATTACAGTGGCATGCCCAACGTGTGGCCTATGGAGTATGACATGTCCAAGTGAAACATTTTTGCATTATTTTAGTATTAAGGTTATTTTATGTAAAAGGGATTGCAAGTTATTGTTTTAAATTGTTGCTTGAGTTGGAGGTTAAACTTATAAATTTAACCAACTTATAAATAAAACTATACTACGCTAAATAATTAGCCTTACATAAGAGAAATTTTCTCACTATTTTAAAATACTTTAAAAGGGTTAAAATCTAATAAAGTTTTAACTTACTTTAAAATATTACAATTCAAAACCTGACACTGACTTACTTCTGATATTAAATATCAATCTTAAAAAATGGATTTCCTAAATGCGGGATGTAAAATCATACATTTACATAAAGATGAAATGGCACATGAACTGGCGATTCGCAGACTTCCGGTTAATCCTGTATCGCGTCGGTCCAGCTTATGTCATGCGTTAAAACAGACTGCAGATTTAGCCAAAAAGGGTAGTTTGAAGTGCCAGGACTTGTTAATAAGTAACGAAGTTGCCGAATTGGAGCTCTGCCAACGTAAGGTAGAGGAGATAGATTTAGAAGCGAAGGGAGACTTAACGGCGTCGGCGATTGATAGACTATCCTCGCGATGCAAATATCTTTTGTGTCGTGTTTCACGGTTACCTCAGGAGACCGAAGCGGTACTTCTGTTGAAAACATTAATTACTTCTTTATTAGATCGGTTGAATGAGCAAGGCTCTTCTGCGTCGTCTGGGTCAGATGATGATTTTCAATCTCCTAACGAATCTCGTATTGTTAGGGAAATTATTTATAAAACGGACAAGACTTTCAACATAAATTCCTTGAATTTGAAATTCAAAGGTGACACCTGCGTTCGTACGTTTCTGTCTCGCCTCGAGGAGTTGCGAGATGCCAGAGGAATCTCAGAGAGTCGTATATATAAGGGATTTCCTGAAGTTCTTGAGGGTCCGGCGTTGTCGTGGTTCCGGTCGCAACGTACAAAACTTACTACATATAAGGAGGTCACCGCGGCTCTACAAGAGGAGTTTGACATACCTGATTTGGATCACCAATTGTTGCAGGAAATACGGGCTAGGACTCAAGCCAAGTCCGAAACAATTGTCTTTTTCGTATCAACCGTGTTAGGGATGTATGAGCGTCTGACGAAGGAGGTTCCTGAGCAAGAGAAGCTGGATACTATGATGCGGAATATTCGCCCAGAGTATTCCAAGGATTTAGCCTTACACGACATAGAATCGATAGAGCAATTAAAGTCTTTGTGTAAGCGCATTGAATTGGCGCAAGTCAAGGCGAAGCAGTTTCGCGAACCGAGTCTCTCAAACAAGACTAATGATTCTTCCTCTGACCATCCGTCGAAGAATGTAGAACCTCGTAATAAGTCGTTTCAGTCTCGTTTCCCTAATTCTTCCAGAAACTTTGTTGCTTCTGTGGCACAAAGCTCTTCTCACACGAAATGTTTTCGATGTGGTATGTCCAATCATAACACTAAAGAGTGTAAGAGCTCTCGAGAGATCGTTTGCTTTAAATGCGGAGAAAAAGGGGTGAAAACTCCAGAATGTGTTAAATGTAACTCCAAGACAAAAAACTAAATAGGGTCTTTTCTGCTAATAACAATTCTAGATCTTCTGCTCCCTGTCGTGCAGAAAAGACAATCTTCTTTAATCCTCCGAAGGGAGATGACAGGGTATATGCTCTCTTAAATATACTTAACTTGAATTTCAAGGCGTTATTAGATTGTGGAGCCAGTGTTAGTTTCCTGGGCCACAACAGCCATTTAGTATTCGCCACCGGTGGGATACCTATTCAAAAACATACTAAACCGGTTATGGTGAATGTAGCTGACGATCATCGAATCGTAGCCACTGAATATATGATTATACCAGTAAATTATAAAGGTCAAGTTAAACTTATACATTTTAATATTCAACCGGAGATTGCTACTCCAATGGTACTTGGTTTAAACTTTTGGAGAGCCTATGGATTAGCTCCTGGCCTCATTACTGATATAGAAAAGACTGATTCTCATTATATTGCTAGTCTTGACGTTTTACCGTCAGAGACAGGACTTACTACATATGATTCCTTATCTTCTGAACAAAAATCTCAACTTGAGACTACTAAATCTCTTTATGATCAAATTGATACGGATAAGGTTGGTCTGGGAAAGACTCACTTAATTGAACATGTTATAAATACTGGGGATACTCCTCCGATAAAACAAAAATATTATCGACTTAGTCCTTTTAAACAAGCTGCTTTAGCGAAAGAAGTTGATCGTATGCTGAGGGAAGGAATTGTCGAACCTTCGCATTCTCCATGGAATTCTCCTGTCGTTATGGTGGAAAAACCTAACGGAGATTTAAGACTTTGTTTAGATAGTAGAAAAGTAAATGCAGTTTCAAAATCTGATGCGTATCCCGTACCACACGTTCAATATATACTGGACAACTTACGCGATGCGAAATTCCTTACATCTCTTGATTTAAGTGCGGCATATCATCAGATCCCTCTTAGTGAAGACTCTAAGGAGAAAACTAGTTTTACTGTACCAGGGAAGGGATTATTCCATTATAAGAGAATGTGTTTTGGTTTAGTAGGTGCCTCTGCTACTATGCAACGTCTCATGGACAATCTCTTTACTTCTCATTTTGATCACAAGGTTTTCTGTTATATTGATGACATAATTATTTGTACTTCCGATTTTGATGAACATATAAGGTTGCTCAATGCCGTTTTTGAAAAACTAAAATCGGCAAACTTAACTATTAATATGAAAAAATCATCCTTCTGTAGGAGTGAACTTAAATATCTTGGGTATTTAGTTGATCGATACGGTCTGCGAACCGATCCGTCTAAAATTGATGTAATTTTAAATTTTCCTACTCCCAAAGATGCTAAGGATATTAAACGTTTTCTGGGAATGTGCGGTTGGTACCGACGTTTCATTAATAATTTCGCAAAAATAGCTCGTCCCTTATCTCGCTTAACGAGTAAGAAAGTAAAATTTGAATGGACAGATGAAGTCAACGATTCTTTTAACATACTTAAATCTGCCTTAGTGTCTTCTCCTATTCTTAAATGTCCCGACTTTAATGAATGCTTCTATATCCATACGGATGCATCTTCGTACGCCGTAGGCGCTGTTCTGATTCAACCTTTTAATGGAGTCGATCATCCTATTGCCTACTGCAGCCGTACACTTAACCAACCAGAGACGAACTATTCAGCTACTGAACGCGAACTCTTAGCTGTGATTTATGGTCTTGAGCAATTTCGTGCATATGTAGAAGGGAGAAAATGTTATATTGTAACAGATCATGCATCTTTAAAATGGTTTCAAAACTTAAAAAATCCTACAGGACGATTAAATAGATGGGCGTGTAGATTGAGTCAATTTAATTTTGAAATAATTCACCGGAAGGGCAAAGAACATGTCATACCTGACTGTCTTTCTCGTATTCACGTCAGTTCTTTAAATTCTGCTACTATTCAAGATCCTTGGTATCTTGATCTATATAAAAAGGTGTCTGAAAAACCTACTCTCTTTCCCAACTTTAAAATTGAAAATGATAAACTTTTCCGTTACTCTAAGAATAAGTATCGTCTGACAGCTCAATTTGACTGGAAGCTGGTACTTCCTTATGAGCATCGTAATGGAGTCCTAAATAAGTGTCATGATGATCCTACAGCAGGTCATTTTGGCGTGGGTAAAACTCATTCCAAAATAGCCGACATATATTATTGGCCTACTTTATTTCAGGACGTCAAGGATTACGTCGACTCTTGTGAAATTTGTAAAACTTATAAACCTGTTAACTTAGCTCGTCCTGGTTTGATGGGTAATCCACGACGTGTATCGTCGCCAGGCGAAGCAATATCTTGTGATATTCTTGGTCCCTTTCCTCCATCTTATCTGAGAAATCAGTATCTCTTCGTATGTGCTGATTATTTCAGTAAGTATGTGACTTTGTTTCCACTACGCAACATAACTGCTAAAGCTATCGTTAAGTGTATGGAAAAAGGGATATTTCTTATACATGGGGTTCCTAAATATATATTCTGCGACAATGGTGTTCAATTTACTTCCAAAGACTTTCGAGACTTAATGTCCAAATATGATGTCCCTCATATTTTCTATAACCCTAGGTATCATCCTCAGACGAATCAAACGGAACGAGTGAACCGTGAACTAGTAAGAACCATTGCCTCATACGTGCGTTCTGATCACCGTAACTGGGATAAGAACGTATCGGAAATACAATGTGCATTGAATACAGCTCGTCACGAAGTAACTAAAAACACACCGTATTTCTTAACACACGGTCGTCAAATGATTCTAGATGGTTCCCTTTATAATAGCGAAGGTCCCATAGATCAAAACGCGCTCGAATTAGATACCAGTGGTGCTTTTTCTGAAAGACTTAAAGAGCTCAAAACTGTATTTCAAAAGGTGCGTAACTCGTTGATTGCCTCCCATGAACGTAACGCTAGGTATTATAACATGAGGAAGCGTCACGTAGAACTGGAAGAAGGACAAATCGTTTATAAAAGATGTTTCCCATTGTCAAATGCAGCAAAACATTTTTCTGCTAAATTAGCGCCCCGTTATGACAAATGTGTCATTCATAAAAAATTGAGTCCTCTTGTATACTCTTTAAAATCCTTAGAAGGAAAACTTCTAGGTAACTTCCATATAAAAGACATTGTACGTCCTGGTGAAGCCGAGCCGTCTTCCTAGCGGTACTCGTCTTAACACCAATTGGATACTTACACTTGAAAATATCCTATGTGATACTAAATATTGAACGTACCTACTAAACTGAAGGCGACCTGGCACAAGCTGGTTTTCATCAGACTGGGTATTTGTTCCATGTTTTTGTTTTTTATTGGTACCGGGTGCACACGGACCAACATTAATCTTTCATGTGTCCTTATAAAGACATAAAACTTTAAATAATCTGAATAAACTGCAGAAACTTACTTTACTTATAAACCCTAAACGGGCCTATTACATGAAATATTATTAATTATTGAAAAAGGGACTACGTTCTCGCTAAACTGTACTGTAACTGAACTTTTGTTTGTAATTTTAGGAATTGTGCTAGAGAATGTAGCTTGTTACATATTTCCACTACTGTCGGTGATAGGCAATTTCTTTAATAAAGGGAAGGTTGTTAACGTTGCCGTCTTTGACGTTTTCTTTTAGGTTTAGGAAAGCGCGCACTAGGAATAAGAAGGTTCGAACCAAAATTAGTCATTAGATTTCCTTGGTCGAACTGATCATTCACCAAGTCATAGGTATAACTTTGGTTGTAAGACTTGTTTTTCTTTATAGATTATCTATGGTTTCTTATTTACGTTTCGTAGGTTAAGGTGTTCACTTCCTATTGGGCGTATAGCATTAAAAAAAAAATTTTTTTTGAAAAAAAAAATTTTTTTTAACCCAACTAAAGATGAACTGTAACACTTTGGGGTATCCACCCAGTGTTATAAACAGCTGAGTAGCATATTATATAGGTACTTTATAGGTTAGAAAATGGTATGTTTGTTTTGGTAAGATTTGGTAGTTGAAATGTCTTCGACACGGATGTCATAGTGGGTCAGTCAAGGACTGAGACCTGTAGTGATATTTTCAACTTTACATATACGCTTTTAGCTATATTGAGTGGACAAAACTTACCGGAGCGGTAGGTCAGTCTGTGCGGTCACTCCGTTGCATTTTGCGCATCCATGTCGTGTTCCTGCGTTGTGCTAGGACACAGGCACTTTGTTTTCGTTGTGGTATATACATTTCACAATTGAAATACCTTTTAAAACATAGAAATACCACGTATTAACAGTATGATTTTGATAAAACCGAGCAGTTGTTTATTTCAGCGGTAGACACTGACGGCTGTCAATGTCATTTGGTTTTTTTTTGTCCATGGTTCCGTAACAGACGGTCGGTCACACTTGTTGTACGACAATAAACATATACTTGTGGTTCTTTTATCTTTTTATAATTTCCAATTATTAATAAAGTCCGTATTATTTGCTTCCCAAAATGAGTAACTCTTTTTATTGTTGATGTTTCGAATTATTCCGAGGGTCAAACCGGTCAGTCGCCGTATCCATTGAATGGGTAGGTTTTCATTCATCAGTTTGTCTATGGTTTCTCGGATTGGAATTTTGATAAATCATTGTTCGATCGATCTTCAAGATGTGAAGGATATTAGAAAATCTTTCGGCAATCAATCTTAGGGGTATGTAACCTACTTGAAGGTTTTATTTCCTAAAACTGTGGTAAATTCAAGTTAGTAATCGTTAATGTAATTTTGTTACAGCTCGTCCCAAAATGTGCATAATTTAGCGTCTTAGAGCCTACCTAAAATGGCGGCTGCTAATCTTTTCCCTTCAATTTAACATAACTTGGTGAGTCTCCACACTTTTTAAATATATAAAGAAGGAAAGGCGGAGGTAGTGTGTCCTTTCGCAAATGGGTTAATATAGTGTTTTATGTGGATTTCCCAGCAAAACCTAATGTAACGTCAACCACCTCTTCGTCTTGCCACGCGGTCTGCAGGCGCCGTCGTTGGTATAGGAAATAATGGACACGGCATAAACCCCGGTAAGTCATTTAATCGCTTCATTGCCGTAATTTAAATCGCGCTGTGCCTCAGTTTAAAATATAATTTTTCTATAAAACTAAACGTGTTAAAACATAATTTTTTTTAACCTAGAACATTTTCTTTGTTCTTAGGGTTTTTCCTGGACCCTGGTTTTTTCCTGGACCCTGGTTTTTTCTGGACCCTGGTTCTCTAAGGCTGTGCCATCCGGTGGCAGCGTTCTTCTTGGCAGTGTCCGTGAAGTTAAGACTTTTATGAATATACCTTTAGTTAAATATGGACTCTTTACGCTGAACAGGTAACCTGTAATCCCTGTGAGCAATTGCTTACTGCTAAACATCCCCGGAGGTTGGGGCATAACTTTTACTTTAGACAGTGTTATGTTAGGAAGACAAATTTTGATATTGTTGTCCGTAGACACAGAGATGTCTATGATGTATTTAGTGTAAATTTCAAGAAATAGTGGTGTCACTAAGAAGTATTTAGTATTACTTATTTACTAATAAATAACTCGTGTTGACCGTAGCGGGTCATATATATTTAAGGAATAAAGGTGTGTATTAAATAAATTTGGGATTTTCATTTGGATATGTCATGCGCTTGATGAGGATAGTATCCTGGCGTCCTACCTTAAATTTTTGGATACCTATTCTCACTCCATAGTGGCCTGAACCGCGACCCTATCTATGATTGTAGTTAGCCGAAGGTATTTGTGAACTTTTCAGTAGTGAAGTTTGGTGAGTTCTGGATCACTCCATAGAAACACGTTTCCTTCTATGGAAACGGTCTTTAACAATAATAGAATCGGATCTTCTCCATATCCAGAGCTCACCCACACCTATTACAATTTAAAAAAATATTTTCAGAATTGTTCCGCCGCTAACTATTTTTCAGTTGTAATATCTGTAGTTAGCGAGGAAAGTCGGTTTTGAAAGCTTTTTCTGAAAGCCTATGATAGCTGCCTACGTTGGTGTAAGTTTGAAAGCGTCTTAATGTCTAGAAGTTCGTCAAAGGTTGTGATTTGTGTCAAGAAGCTTTCGGCCGCTGACGTGGCCAATGGATATTTTTCGGGAAACAAATTTTAAAAGTGATATGATTGGGTTTCGAAAGCTTTGACAAAAGCTCTCGATTTACGGTTTTCATTAATGTAATTATTACTTTCCATAACCTAGAAATATATCAACGTTTAAAAAAATATTTTCAGAATTGTTCCGCCGCTAACTATTTTTCAGTTGCAATATCTATAGTTAACGAAGAAAGTCGTTTCTGAAAGCTTTTTCTGAAAGCCCATGATAGCGGCCTACGTTAGTGTAAGTTTGTAAGCGTCTTAATGTCTAGAAGTTTGTCCAAAGTAGTGATTTGTGTCAGGAAGTTTTCGGCCGCTGACTCGGTCAATGGATATTTGTCAGGAAATTTGTTTTAAAAGTGATATGATTGGGTTTCGAAAGCTTTGACAAAAGCTCTGGATTTACGGTTTTCATTGACGTAATTATTACTTTCCATAATCGAGAAATATATCAACATTTAAAAAAATATTTTCAGAATGGTTCCGCCGCTAACTATTTTTCAGGTGCATAATCTATAGTTAGCGAAGAAAGTCGTTTCTGAAAGTGTTTTCTGAAAGCCCATGATAGCGGCTTACGTTGGTATAAGTTTCTAAGCGTCTTAATCTCTGGAAGCTTATCAAAATCACTGATTTCTGTCAAGAAACTTTCAGCCGCTGACTCGGCCAATGGATATTTTTCGGAAAACAACTTTGAAAAGTGATACGATTGGGTTTCGAAAGCTTTGGCGAAAGCTCTGGATTTACGGGTTTCTTTGATGTAATAATTACTTTCCATAATCTGGAATTGTATCAATATTTTAAAATATTGTTTCAGAATCGTTCCGCCGCTAACAATTATTGTGTTGCAATATCTATAGACAGCGAGGAAAGTCGGTTTGTAAAGCTTTTTATGAAAGTCTACGATAGCTGCCTACGTTGGTGTAAGTTTGAAAGCGTCTTAATGTCTAGAAGTTCGTCAAAAGTAGTGATTTGTGTCAGGAAGATTTCGGCCGCTAACTCGGCCAATGGATATTTTTCGGGAATCGACTTTGAAAAGCGTTGTTTTTGGATTTTAAATATTTCGACAATAGCTCTTGATTAACGGTTTTCATTGTTGTAATAATAACTTTTCATAATCTAGAATTGTGTCAACTTTTAAAAAAAAATTGTTCAGAATCGTTGCGCCGCTTACTATTATTCAGTTGCAATATCTATATATAGCAAGGAAAGTCGGTTCTGAATGCATTTTTATTTTAAAAAATTAACTCTTTATTGTTGGTATCAATTAGAAAATGTCTTTCTGTCTAGAAAAGGTTTTAATTTAGTTTTGTATGCTTAGAATCTTATGGCCGTTCATTTTTTAACAAAAACTCTAATAATCATGGTAAATGTATTTTGTAAACAGTAAATGTGAGGATTTAATCAACATCTTCTGTGAATAATAGATTTGAAGCGTCTTTATGTCTTTAAATGCGTTTATAGTTAACTTGTGTAGTACGTAATGTTGGTGGCTGTTCAAGTCATTTTTGATACCTAGTTGGTAAAATTTATCGTGATACGCTATTAATTGTATAAAGCCCCACTTTTTTCTTCACCATTGACCTATTAATATCCCACTTAAGCTCTTTTTTATGGAAATACACGTATTAAAACTGTTAACTTCTTAATTTGGTCGGGTTATCGTTGGCCGATAACTTTGGCCGCTAACTTCACACCGGTGTACCTGTGGCAGATTCAAAGGGCGGAGTTTTTGAAAAAAATTTTTTTAGATCAAAATGCGGCTTAATTAGCGGTAGCAATTTAATTAGCAATCTTTAGGATTTTCTTTAGTGACTTTACCGATTCAAAAACGAATTTTTCGACTTTAATTCCATAGAAAAAATTACAAACATAGATCTTAAACGCACTTGAAAAAGTTGTAACAATTTATGCACAAAAGCTGTATGAAAATTCATTTAAAAATGCGCAATTTTATTTTTGAAGCAAATCATCGATTACTTTTTTTGCTAAAACTTACAACAAATTGAAATTCTAAAACAAGATATCTGCGGTCCCGAGTACGCACATCCATCTCTCTCAAATTTACGCTCAGAGAGAGTGAGAGAAGAACACGATTCTACGGGGTAAAGATGAAGATAAAGATAGTTTATTATTCAAATAGGCATATTACAATGCGCTTATGAACGTCAAATAAAGCTACGCCGGCTCTAACCCTACACTTCTGATCCGAGAAGATTTAAATCCCCCCTCAATTGTAGGAGGGTATCCCAATATGGACCGGCAAAAAACTCGGCCACACATTCGACAATCGGTGTTGTCAAAGTTAAGCTATCAATATTACACTTTAAACACAAAATTTGACATGAATATTCAAGTATATATATGTGTATCTATATCTCGTACAGCTAGGCCAAATTATAGAATCCTATCTGCTCATACTCTCAGCAAAACCCTGACTTATAACTCACGCTCCAGGCATTACCAAACCTCACGTGGCGCATACAATTTATTCCTAACTGTAGAGAACAGTCTATTCACTTTGGTTTTCCTGCCTTTTTTATGGAGGATAGGCAGGCGTTTGACCACGATCTCACCTGGTAAGTGATGATGCGGTCTACGGTGGAGCACGCTTACCTATGAGATACTCTACTCTACCTTGTAAATCCTCAGCCTAGCCTAACTACCTAGCTTGCCTAGTTAGCCGTAGCTGATCTTTCCCGCGAGATAAACTACCGGTCTTTTTTGAACTGCATATAAGTATGAAGGGGCTCCCTGCGGTTTTCATAAATTTTTGACAAGTTTTGCGCCGTTACTCTTACATTACGGATAGAATTATAAGTCAAGCGGCTATCGGTTTTTAAATTGTTTATCTCCATTCTTGACTGCCAGATATTGAACGAAATAAATACTTATTTTTTTAATGATTTTATTAAACGTTGTCTAAAAAGCTTTTTTCATAACTCGATTTCTGTAAAGGATGTCACATATACGAAATCTAGATATTTGGCTTTGTCTTTGACGTCTCTAAAAATAAGTCAGAGATTTTAATTTTAAACTAATTAACACAAAAGCTATGGCCAAAAAAACTGTTTTTTGATATAAAATTGTTCAACTTGATCCTAAAAAACTCGAACGCAATATACTTTGAAGTAAATATGGGATACTATATTGCTTAAAGCCGTTGATGTTAAAATAATAAACATTCTACAAAAACTATTAGAAAACTAAGGGATTCAGATCGAAGGTCATTGGAGCCAGGGAGCCCTTAATGAGAGAGGAAGGTCTGGTAGACCTTCTCGCGAATAAGAAATTGTCACAGCGCTCCCGTGCTAAGCTAACATGTTCTTTGCACTCTACTTCGCAATATACTAACATACATACGAAGAAACTTTTGTTTGTTTTTTTTTTTAACCGTCGAAGAAACTTGTATTCTAAAAATTTTAGGGTTTTTTGCCTGTGGTATATCAATTCAATTTGAAGTAGGATGTTTTTTAAACACAGCTTCTTTAAACACTTGTTCTATTTACACGACAAAAAAAAGTTAGCATGTCAGTCGTACCTAAGCTAGTGGTTCTGTAAGCTGTAGACCACGCGAGCATAATTTAAAACTAAAAATGTATGAATCCTCCCTTTTGAAAAAAAACTTAATACCGAATTGTCAGAAACATATTTAGTACTCCTACTCTGGAAATACGAAAGTATTTTTGCCTAAGCTTAAGCGGAGACCTTTGCTAATGCTCAGTCAAGCATCACAATCATACAAAAAGGTATTATTTATTCTTCTTTCACCTACTTCGGAAACATATAATACAATGATCAATTGCAGTAGCAAAATTGACTACGGTCATGAAAGCAATTTAGATAGCAATATAAAAGTCCCCCGCTGTTAGTAATCTAGGACCAACCTAGAAAAGCAATATTGCTATAATAGACACTCTGTGCTTAATTCATTTCACAACGCCATGACGAGACAAAAGAGCGACATTTGAACTATTAAAGCTACATTGCTTTATTATTTTTACACCACGAGTTGGTTTTAAACATAAATAAATATTTACAGTACATATGGGGCTACTTTATAGCACTAGTGCGAGAAGTAGCATATTATGTTACTGTGTCGAACATTTAAAGGGCCATATGTACTGTAAAACGTTGTACGATACATGTGCGAATAGGTAATTCGCACTTGTATCGTAATGTACTATTACAATATTTGCCACGAGGTATAAGGAGTTAAAATACTTTTAGAACAAATTCAATATTTTTAAATATTTTGATGTTTTTTTTTTCAAATAAAAACAATACTTTATAAATTATAAACCGAAATAAATGTTGTTGTTGTTGTATATGGTTAAGGCGAACGGCCACCATGGCCTAAGTTGTGCAAGATGTGCTGGTAGGTTTTCGAGGCATCATTCCATAAATGATATCGTTCGTCGGGCGTTGATATCCGCCCAACTGCCTTGTGTTTTAGAGCCTCAGGGTTTGAGTAGGACAGACGACCGGATGGGTTAACGCTGGTTCCTTGGGCGAGGGGGCGTAGTCTCATTTGGGATGCGACGTGCGTCAGTACTTTCGCTCCGTCGCATCTTAGTCACACGGTGCGGAGAGCAGGGGCTGCGGCGGAGGGTGCAGCAAAGGTCAAGCATTCCAAATACTCAAACTTGGAACCAGTTTACGACTTTGTCCCGGTTGCGGTGGAAACTGGTGGACCCTGGTGTTCTGAGGTGAAAACCTTTATTAAAAATCTAGGGCGGCGGTTAAGAGAGCGAGGTTTGGGTCCCCGTTCTGGCTCTTACCTGGTCCAGCAAATATCATTGGCAGTACAGCGCGGTAATGCGGCCAGTATTTTTGGAACTTTTGCGCCGGGTACGTGTCGTCTCGGGGATTAACGGGGAATCGTAGGTAGTTTTAGGTTTTTGGACAAAGCTTGTTGCGGATTTTATGTTGTACCTACATTAATGACGAAGCCTGTGGCGGATTTTTACTTATGTAGATTGGACGAAGTTTGTTGCGGATTCTGTTTTGTATCTATGCTTTTGACGAAGCCTGTGCTGTGGATGATATCTCTACTAATCTAAAAATAGGAGTTTGTAATTAAATTGTTATGGTTCAAAAAATAAATAAATAAATAAATGTCATATATGAAGAAAAAGTGACCGAGTGGCAGAGGGGCTTAGGCACCTGCCGCGCAGAAGACGCTGGTTCAATTCTAACCCTGGGCAGTGGAGATCTTGGTCACTTTTTCTTCGTACATGACATTTATTCAATTCAATTCAATTCAAATTATTTATTTCAGAATTAACTACCTACTAACACTGTCAAAAAGAAGAAAATTAAAAAGAAATACATCAAAACAATAGATTAAAATTACAATACAATGAATTAAAATTACAATTACTATGTCTGACTAAAATTACAATTACACACTTAACACGCTCATAGAATATTGTACACTGTGCCTCTAGAACCCACATGTATGTCATTCCAGTGCCTCCAAAATGTACCTGTCGGATTTCCAGGGAGGAGCTGAAGCAGGCTATTATTTATTTATTTCGGTTTAGAGCTTTAAAGTCTTAATTATTTTACCATGTCCACTGTCCATAACTACCCATTAACACGCATAAGTCAAAGTTAAAGATGTAAAACTCATAAGGTAGAAGTACTAGTGCTCGACGCTGCACTAGTCACCGACATGGGCACTTTATTTCATGGAAATATAGGTTAAATTTGAACAACGAAGATTTTTCTGTATTCGAACTTAATCCTTGTCAGTTTGACATAAAGTGCCCATGTCGAGTACTAGTGCAGCGTCGAGCACTAGTACTTCTACCTTACTACCTACTTAACATGTTTATACCTCACCCTTTTTTGTTGCAAAGAATCTAATTAATTTGAAAGAGGTAATAGTAGATTATGTCACAAGGGATGACATTTTTACGGTAAGGGTGTACATTGTATCCTAAAGTATTTTGAACAAAGGGAAGGATTCTAAAATAGAATCACGGGCGTACAAAGGGATTCAAGTGTTAACGCCTAAGGCGGAAATAATTTTGTTGCCACGTGAAACATACTGCTTTTCACATCACCCATGAGGAAATTATTATGTTTAAAATATTACTTAAACAAAAAATAATAAATACAATGCAAAAAAGCAAAAATAACAGAACTACCTATAGAACAGAAAGGCCCACTTTTATCCCTCATACGGCCGCGTAATATATGTACATATATAAAAAACACCTATTTTTGAGAAATCAAGGTACTTGGTAACGTTTTTGATAAACTTTAGATAATAGAGTATAGATTATGGCCAATCAAAAGAAAAAAAAAATTAAACGTACAATACAAATGTATACTGTATGTTTTTTTGTAATATATAGTAGCAAAAACAAGTATAAGCTGTTTTGAATACTTACAGTGTTATGTCATATAAGTAGGTACTCATGTGAAATGTTACTTATATTTTATTTACTAATACCTATATTACTAACATCTTAATTTATGACACTAACATTCTCATAATTAGTATCTCTCGTAGTTTTTAAAAAGAAATCATGCAATAATAGTACATTTCGATGCTAGTGCGGATAGTTCCGCACGTGTAGCGAACGACGCTTTTTAATACAGTTGCGAAAAAATAAGAAAAACAAAAAGACCTTTTTATATGCATGTTCTATATGACAGAAACAATTGTAAATATAAAATATTATAGGTACTATTATTACATAAGTATCGTTATTTACGATTAAGTGTGGTGGCTGACGTAGCCTATTTTCGCAGTAAATGTATGACCACACTCACCGCAAGTCAGCACCCCTCCGACAAAATTGTAGCTTATGACCGCAGGTGGTCGGGCCTTTAACTCGTCATGCTTCGTGTCGAGTTCCACTCGCCTCTGCTCTTCAAAGACTCATAGTCATAGGTATAGTATGCGATTTTTGTATGTTCCAGTAGGCTGTTCTCCCAGCGCTCTTGGCCCGTTTCCAAAATGATACGAGTATGTATGCCAAATGAGGGTCAGATTTGACCTTCACAGGCGGGTCGATAAGGAATTTTCACCGGCTGGCTGGCAAATTAAGTTTCTGAAATCTGTTCAATTATGGAATATCACTTGATGCCTATTTAAGCTTAAACTACAGTAAGTTAAAGAGCATATATGCAGTGAGTTAAGATCCTCGCTCGCTGAGTACTTTGACTTAGCTACAGATGGCCGTGCGTGCCCGGAATTGCGGATATCAATATTATAAATAAATAACTGCATATGAAGCCGAAGGCCCCGGGTTCAAATCCTGGCAAGAGCATTTATTTGTGTGATGAG